>NC_086004.1:30787832-30925332 GCF_030014385.1 Trichomycterus rosablanca
AGTTTGCCGAACACAGAAAGCCGTGGTGCCACCTATTAATTACACAGCTTACATTTATATCTTACACGTGCAGTCCAGCGGTGGGCATTACAGTTAAAATAGATGTATGCCATGCTGAGACAGTGACAGTACACTGTCTAAGCAATTGAGGGTTAAGGGCCTTGCTCGAGGGGCCCAACAAGGGCTTGAACCAGCAACCTTTTGATTACTAGTCCAGTACCTTAACCGCTGAGCTACCACTGCTGCCCAACATGTGATGGGTGATCAGCTGGCACACTTTAAAAATGCCATGCGTCTATGATAAGTGCCCAAGTTTTCAGTTCATCACTAGTTTGGTGCCATGCTCTGGGTACTGAGTCGCATTCCTACACGCCGTGCCACATGAATCTGGTCACCCCTAATGCATGCCATCCTAAAGGCACTGGCACACTGTTCTGATATTTAAGAGGAGATGGTAATATTTGAGGTAAACAGACTAACATGGATTTGCAGATCTATGTAAAAAAACCCACACGTGTGCCATGTGTGATGGGTACAGCGGGTACAGCAGCCTGTCCACATCACACTGACTGGCACTGTTGGTTGGCACTCACCTATAAGCCGCCACCGCCCGGTTGTTCAGGTATTTCTGGGCAGTCATGACACCCACGAAGAGGAAATTTTGGTTCTTCTGGCTGCTCCTCTCGGTTGGCACCAGGTTCTCCGGCGCCTGCCAGCTCAGCCCAGCGCCCTCCCTCCTGCTCGGCCCGGCCACGCCGCAGCCTCCCCCGCCGCCCGTCCTGCCTCTGTGCCCGGCTTTCTTCAGCTCGGTGGCCCGGGGCAGAATGAGCCTGGACGCCAGGGTGAAGCCGAGCACCAGGCCGAGGAGAACACTGAACCAGGCTCTCCTGCTCCGGGCTGCCATCCCAACCACCTACCGACCGACCGACCGACCGACCGAGAGAACCCTGCTGGAGGACCGAGGACTCCTCGAGTGTGTGTGTGTGTGTGTGTGTGTGTGTGTGTGTGTGTGTGTGTGTGTGTGTGTGTGTGTGTGTGTAAACGTGTCTCCGTGGCTCGGTCAGAGTACCGATGCAGCCCTCTCTAAGCCCGGCTCCGGTTCCCACTCTCTCATCCTACTCAAGCCGCTCCGCTACCTCCGCCTCCGCCTCCACCGCGCACCCATCCACCCAGTCCGCGCCCCGCGTCCCAGCACAACTAGTCCGTGTTTATCCGGCGGAGTGATTTAGATCCACACAGCAGCGAGCAGCGGCTTCATTCTGGCCGGACCATCGCGCACTGTGAGCGGGGGGGAGAGAGAGAGAGAGCCGCTCTCACACCGAACCTTCACACAGACGCTCCGCGCTTCTTCTGCGCTCCGGGGATCAGCGGCAGCAGCATCGAGCCACCGGCACAGCGCCGCCTACCGTCAGTAACCACTCCGTCATGATCGGGGTCGCGGTGGCATGGACACAGAGAGCGTACCAAACTCCTTCGTGAGCAACATCACTGCCTGATGTGCGAAAAAGTATTTGCACCCTTCAGGATTGTTTCTGTTTGTATTTACATTTTCAGCATTTAGCAGAAGCTTTTATCCAAAGCGACTTACACAGTGAGCGGAACACGATGAGCAGGTGAGGGTTAAGGGCCTTGCTCAGGGACCCAACAGTGGCAACTTGGTGGTGGCGGGGCTTGAACCGGCAACCTTCTGTTTACTAGTCCAGTACCTTAACCACTATCACTGGCCCCTTGTATCTTTCAGAACTTTAAACTAAATGTAAGAAAATTAAGTTGAAAAAACCCCCCCACATTTTTATTATATCAGTTTATAGTAACATCATTTTATTAACTGATGGGATTTTCTCCAACACCCAACTGCCCCCTTATTCAAACAAAGAAATAATGTGATTAAAGTTATAAAGTAATTTATTTATTAGGATTATAAACGTGATGTTTTGCACTTTGGTCACATTCATGACAGGACAGGTAGTTAGTTACTCATTACACAAGATTCATCAGTCATGAACTATGCAGTGTCTCCAGTTAACCTCACTTACACGGGGGAGAACATGCAAACTCCACCCAGAACTGACCCACCCGGGAATCGAACCCAGGACCTTCTTGCTGTGAGGCGGCAGTGCTACCCACCGAACCTTTATTATTTATTGATCTAACAAAACTATAATATTACTGATACTACTAATAAAAATGATAAACAATCAATACAATAACAGAATACATTTGATTTATTCACAGATTTAATTACAATAATAAAAGAATTAAATTGATGGAAGTTGAACTGGTTTCTCCCAGGTTTCCGGTTCCATACTGGTCAGCACGAGCTTGTATTTCCATCTAGTGGTTCAAACACAAACTTCCATCACAGAACCAGGTTCAAACCAGTACAAATTAGAAATTATATATACAGTATATATACAGTACGTATATATATATGGAAGAAGATATTATAGTGTAAAGTGTGTGTGTACAGTCTTATGCAAAAGTTTTAGCACCCCAAACACTTCATGTTATATATTTTTTGTGAAAAAACAGGATTTTATTTTATTTATTTGCTAAATTTAACAATAAAAAGCTTTAAAGTCTGTACACGTCTTATTTCATCTATTTGATGACAAACTAAGTGAATAAACATTATCTGTGCATTAAAACGTGCAGAAGTTCATATACAGCTAAACATGTTCACTCACTTTTACTACAGTAAAGATGTTATGGGGGGGGGGGGGGGTTTGAGGGTGCACAAACTTTTGCATAAGGATCGGTTCTTAATCTGATAGAAAAGTAAACAAACACAGATTTGGAATCATTTTATAGTTAAAAAACTGAAACATTTACAGTGACGATGCAGCAGAAAAATTCTGTTTATTTTTGTTCTGTTTGAATTTAACTTTGTCCCAATTTGGATATACTCAATTCCCTGTGCACTGTGGTGAAGGTGCCTCCTCCAACAGGTGAGCAGTAAACAGGCCATGTTAACAAATCTCCCCCCACCCCACACAACTGCCCTCCTCCCACATGTTCCTCCTGAGGGAGGTGCACCCACCACCGTACCTCACACTACAGTTTATTATTAATCAGAAACACAATCACAACTGAAACTCATCAGCCCGCCTCACAGGTTCGAGTCCCTTTAGTGAGGAGGCGTCATAACAAGCCGTCGATCTCACATGGATCCTGCTTCATCTTTACAATGCAACTACTACAGATAAACAATATGGGGAAGGTCCGGGAGAGCTGTAATAGGATGAGCAGTTAAATCACTGTAACTAATCCATGATGTGGCGGCGGCTTCGTTCAGTTGTTATTCGTGCTGTCTGACTGAGGCCGGAGGGTCAGAGGTGACCAGGTTCGCGTCCCTCTGACCTCCTTTAACCTCATCCACCAGCTGAAGGTCCTCGTCTGCCTGGTCTCCACGAGCAGGTTCCTCCTCCATCACCACTCAGAGGATTAAATCCTAAAAACAACACACACACACACACACACACACAGAGGAACATCATGGCATGGTCTACCAGAAGTATGTGGACACTTTTAATCACTAAGCTCAGGTCTGTTAGGCCACAATTCATTCTGCAAAAAAGATCAAGTTCTGTACCGCTGTCTCTGAGGGGTCTTCTGTCCGTCTTCGGCTTCAGCACTGTGGTGGAGCTTCCAGCCTCATCGTTCTTCCATCAACCAGAACAAGAAAATAACATCAGAAACAAAAACGCTTATCAGAAATGATTCACTATGAATAATAATAATCACATTTACACGATTAATAAAGTCAAACAGCCAAACCAAACCAACCGGTCGCTCAGTGGCGCCACCAAATGGTTCAGGAATTCTACAAACACTAATCACTGTGACCAACACCTCCCACAACAGCACCTGCAGGAGCGCCTCCTACTGGCTGCTCCAGGTATCAGTAGAAGTGGTGGAGGAGTACAGAGAGTGTAGTGTGTTCCACCTTATATCCTAAGGCTCTATAAACCAGTAGCTTCACTTGTGTGAGTGGAGGGTTGGCAGAACTGAAAGACGCTGGTTCAGATAGTGAGCTGAAGGGTTGTGTCCCAAACCACATCTTTATTATACAGTGTGTTCATTACACACACCTCAGCGCTGGTGGAGAAGTGATTTAGCTACTGCTAAGCAGACAGGATGGTATTTGGGACACAGCAGCAGAGTGGTACAGTGAGCAACGCCGAACAGAACCGAGAGGAGCGAGGAGCTCATGATGAACCGTACCGGTGTGAGTCTGCTGGTCCCTTTATAGCTCTTGCCCTCCTTCATGCTCTCCCACATCTCAATCTTCTGCCGTCGCTTCTCCTCCTCCAGCTGCAAACCATGAGAACATGCAGCAGCGCATTAAACACTCTCACTAACACTACACACACACTAACACACACACACTAACACTCACACACACACACTAACACTACACACACACAACACTTACACAAACACACTTACACTTACACACACACCAACATCACACACACAAACATTCACCACACACACAACACACACAACACAACACCCACACTACACACACCCTACACCCACACACACTAACACCCACACACCCAACACACACACACACACCCCAACACCACACCTAACACCACACTCTCACTAACACCAACACACACACTTACACTTACACCCCACACAACATCCACACACACTAACCCACACACACACACCCCCACACACTACACACACACACACACCACACACCACACCAACACACACACACAACACCACACCCACCCAACACCACACACACACACACACACACACACACAACACACACACCAACACCAAACCCACACACACAACACCACACACCACACACAAACACTACACCCACTAACACACCACACACACACTAACACCACACACACCACACCACACACACTACACACACACACACACCCACACACACAACACCACACACACACACAACACACTACACACACACCAAACACAACACACACCACACAACACACACACAACACTTACACACACACAACACTTACACACACACTAACACACACACACACACAAACACACACACACCACACAACACACACACACCACAACTTCACACACACTAACACCACACACACACTACACAAACACACACACTAACACTACACACACACAACACTCACACACACACTAACACACACACCACACTAACACCCACACACACTAACACTCACACACCCACACACACCACACCCCACACCACACACACCCACACACCTACACCACACACACACTAACACTACACACACACAAACACCACACACACACTAACACTACACACACCACACACACAACACAACACCACACACACACACTACACCCACACACACAACACTCACACACACACACTACACACACACACACTCACACACACAACACTCCACTAACACTCACACACAACACTTACACTCACTAACACTCACACACACACTAACATTCACACACACACACTAACACTCACTAACACTTACACACACACACACTAACACTTACACACACACTAACACTCACTAACACTTACACACACACTAACACTCACACACACACTAACACTTACACACACACTAACACTCTCACTAACACTTACACACACACTAACACTTACACACACACTAACACTCTCACTAACACTTACACACACACTAACACTTACACACACACTAACACACACACACTAACACACACACACACACTTACACACACACTAACACTTACACACACACTAACACACACACACTAACACTTACACACACACTAACACTTACACACACACTAACACACACACACACTAACACACACACTAACACTCACACACACTAACACTTACACTAACACTCACACACTAACACTTACACTCACTAACACTCACACACACACTAACATTCACACACACACACTAACACTCACTAACACTTACACACACACACACTAACACTTACACACACACTAACACTCACTAACACTTACACACACACTAACACTCACACTAACACTCACACACTCACTAACACTTACACACACACTAACACTCTCACTAACACTTACACACACACTAACACTTACACACACACTAACACACACACACTAACACTCACACACACACTAACACTCACACACACACTAACATTCACACACACTAACACTTACACACACACTAACACACACACACTAACACTCACACACACACTAACATTCACACACACTAACACTTACACACACACTAACACACACACACTAACACACACACTAACACTCACACACACACACTTACACTCACTAACACTCACACACACTAACACTTACACACACACTAACACACACACACTAACACACACACACTAACACACACACTAACACTCACACACACACACTAACACTCACTAACACTCACACACACACTAACATTCACACACACACACTAACACTCACTAACACTTACACACACACACACACTAACACTTACACACACACACACACACTAACACTTACACTAACACACTAACACTTACACTCACTAACACTCACACACACTAACATTCACACACACACACACTAACACTAACACTAACACTTACACACACACTAACACTCACACACACACACTAACACTTACACTAACACACTAACACTTACACTCACTAACACTCACACACACTAACATTCACACACACACACTAACACTAACACTTACACACACACACACACTAACACTTACACACACACACTAACACTCACACTAACACTTACACACACACTAACACTCACTAACACTTACACACACACACTAACACACACACACTAACACACACACTAACACTTACACACACACTAACACACACACACTAACACTTACACACACACTAACACTCACACACACACACTAACACACACACACATATACACACTAACACACACACTCACTCTCTGCTGTTTCTCCTTAAACTCGGCAGCTTTGGTGTCGAGCTCGGCCTGCATTCTCAGGCGTGATGCCTCCAGAGCCTCCTGCCGTCTCACCACAGAGCCGGGGTCTAAACACAAGAGCACAAGAGCTTTAAAAATTATACAACATTTCAAACAGCTAATAAATAAAGGATTCTGGATTTTATAGTTAACAGTTACTGGGGGGAATGGTGAAAGTCCTGCAGTTACAGATGTGTGATTTATTTATTTATTACTGTCATGACAGTGGATTAAACTCGGATAAAACGGATACGCATTTATATACATAAATATATTTCTAATACAGCTCACACACCACAGGTAGGTTTTAGAAGAGATTATTGGGACGGACTAACAGGACAGACCTTGAGGTGCTGCTGAGGTGGAACTGGGATCATGACTGGGTCTCCTCTTAGTGAGATGCTGGATGAGGAGATAAACTCCCACACACAGGATCAGCAGGTACCAGCCGTACTCCGAAAACAAAGTCGTAACTATAGAGAAAGAGGAGAGTTATTAAAGAACAGAAATCCTGCACCACACACCCAAACACATCTCACACACCGGATATCAGCAGGAAACAGAACAGTGAGTAAACTGGTGTCAGCACTCCAGAGCTGGAGGTTATAGAGATGGACACAGAGTTTACAGGGTTCAGGTATCGTGTTGAGTATCGATGTATCGTATCACTTCAGCCTTGCAGTAAGGAGAGGAGATGCAGGAAATAAACTCAAATAATAAAAACATACATGCTACCATTGGTCTGTGCATGTCGTATATTATAGGTTATTTATTATACGTAACGTCATGTATCTCAGCTGGGTTTGGAACTGTTCACTATACTGGCAGTAATGTATGTTATATAAAGTTCACAACTGCTTGTACAGAAGATGTTGGTAAAAAATGGCTTCAACTGTTTCACAGTTCTGTACAGAGTCTCTATAATAATGCATTTAGCTCAGTCTAATAAGTGCAGTCAAACCAGCCCTATTTATATGAACACAGAGAAGTCAGCAGCTGTCATGATCAATAATGAGGAATTGATTCCTTTATAGTCATTGAACAAGTACAACGGAATAAAGTGGCCAAACAGAAAGATTAAACTAAGCTAATATCATGAAAATACAGATATAAGATATAGAACATTTATAGCATCTGAATTAAATATAAATATAAAATATAAACCTGAGGTACTGAGACATTATACACATTCCTGAAATACATGGCTCTTATATACAAGTAATGAGGGCGATAAATATGATAATATAAAAAGTATAAATAGCAGCTAGGAATGTTCACATATACAGAATTTAGTGTTTTTTTAAAGTGTAAATAAAAATAACCAGCTCAATTTAAATGTGTAGTGTGTTAATGTACGAAGATATCAACATTATACACAATTAATTTAAATTATAGAACTTTCTACACCTTTAGATTAATCATATTTTATACACAAGTTTCTGTTTTTATATGTTTAATCCAGTAGAATTAAAAAACACAATAAACTAAATATGTTTCGATTATTCAGTCACTAAAAACATTAGCTAGCTGTTAGTTTTTTTTACTACCTGTTTTCGTGCAAACCCCGCCCTATGTTAGTTTCTTGCACGTTGGGATTGGCTGATTGCATGTGAGTGATATTGAAGTAGCCAATCAAAATGTAAAACGCAGTTTCTATGAAACCGGGTAGGGAAACAAAAATAAGTCGAGATGTTTACAACAGTGACAGAGCCGCCGATGACGCTGCATTTAATGTTAAATATGTTTTAATCTTAAATTAATTGATAGTTTTAGTTCATCTATTGTTAAACAATCTTATTTTGATCCTTAAAAACCTTTCTGTTCATCGTTAATAGTTATTATAGTTCGGCTTTAGCAAACTAGCTCGTGTTTACAGAGTTTGCTGTAGATGCCGCAGCGTTAATCTGTATTAAAATATTAAATGTAATTAAAGTAATAATTTATTCACCGTTAGTCTGAAGGAAACTCAGATCCTGGTTCTGCAGAGTCTCTCGGTTTGTTCCTGGTTTGATCTCAGTAGCTTCGTCTCCATTCATCTTCAGCTGCAGTTCTGGAGCTCAAAGCTTTTCTAATGAAATTAATTCTAAATTATTAATAAAATTTGCATGATTTAGACTGAACTGGTGAATTATGGTGGATTAAACTGGTGTTACTGGGCCGAACAGGAAGAAGCTGCTCAGCTGAACGATGATGTGGTGTTTGGAGAGTGGAGAGAAGATCCGGGACTGACTGAGCTGGATTGTGGAACACCAAAAAGTTCATAAACACCTCAGAAAGCTTCCTCTGGTTCTACACTTAGTTTAGATATACTCGATTCCCCTGGGTACTGTGCAGGCTAGTGGGTAGAGCTTTTACTTTAAAAATGTAATTTTCTCCTGATCGTTTCCATCTGAGGTCGTTTTTCATGTTCACATAATAAATATTTTATTTAAATTCTGTACATTCTTGTAAAAAATCTGTCATATCCAATTCCCCAATTATAACCTCCCCACTGCTGCACCCTCACCCTGAAGCATTACTTTTACATTTTCAGCATTTAGCAGACGCTTTTATCCAAAGCGACTTACAGTTGAGACAGCATACAATCTAAGCAACTGAGGGTTAAGGGCCTTGCTCAAGGGCCCAACAGCGGCAACCTGGCAGTGGTGAGGCTTGAACCGGCAACCTTTTGATTACAAGTGCTGTATCTTAACCACTAGGCTACAGCTGCCCTATGCAGATCAGCAGAAGGATGCAGATCATCACACAGCCTCTCCAACCGCTTCTATTCACCTGACAAAGCTCGTATCTCACAGAGAACAAAATCCTGCAGAGGGAGTCACACATTGCTCTCTACTGCAGTCGCCTCAACCAGCCAGCAGAGGCCGCAACTGCAGCAGCACTGAGCGATCCGTTCAACCGTATCCCCCCCAGACACAGCTAAACAAGATTCAAACTCATGAGCTCAAGATCATAACTGTGCCACCCGAGCGCCCTCAGTATGAATGATTTATTCTTGGCAAATACGTTCAGAGTCAGAACTTCTTCAATAAACTGTTAAAAATAAATTTTATTCAACACGATATCAAAAAACTATTTTATTTGAAAAACAAAAAAGAAAATTCAACATTAAACAAAAGAAAAATTTAATAACCAAAGTTTCTCTGCTCAACATAATTATACACGAAACCAGCAAACAAGCTCTGACAAGATCCTCATCATCATCATCATCATCACACACTGCACTACGATCCATTAACAGGCACGTCTTCCTCCATGGCTTCTACATCATCTTCCCCTCCAGCAGCACCGTACATCGTCTCCTTCATCACCATTTCCTCCTCCTCATTCTCCTCCTCTTCCTCCTCCACCATGCTGTGTGCTCCTGCCATATCAAACAAAAACACCATCAGCATGAGTCTCAAAACAAACTTTACACGGTAAACATTACGTCTGCTCCAGCAGAAGATCCATCAGCAAGCAGTGATTGGTTGACAGATCTCACACAGTGAGTATCGATCATAATGAAGAGCTTCCTAAAGTTCTCAGGAACAAAGTGACAAAAGGTCAGATGTATTTGTACAGCACGTTTTTACGGCGAGCATCGTCTCAAAGCAAACCTAGAGATTCCAGGACCAAAAACCTCCAGTTAGAGCGACCGATGGTGACACGACAGGAACAAAACTCCCCAAATACAAGGGAGGAACCTCGAGAGGAACCAGACTAAACAGGAACCTCCATCCTGCTTGGGGGGCCTGGAGGTTTGTTCATGGAAGCAGAAATGAAAAGGATGAAAGAACAGGAAGTACATTAAATACCAAACACAGTTAACTAGCTGCTTTATGACCCCATCAGTGGCGTCACTATAAAGATCAGCTTCAGATGAAGATGCACAACCAATTTATCCTCCTTCTCAACTGGTCTGATCATCAAATTTATACTATATGGCCAAAAGTATTTGGACAACCGATCCAGAGTTATATCTGTGTGATCTTTTGAGAAGCTTCTTACAAGACTGAAGTGTGTCTGTGTATGGGAATTTGTGCCCATTTAGTCAAAAGATGGCAGCATTTGCATGGCTAGATCAGCTGCTGTTCCGGTTTATTCAAGAGCTGTTGGGTGGGGCTGAGGTCAGGGCTCAGTGCAGGACACTGGAGCTTCTCTTCATGTCTTTATAAAGCTCACTCATGCTGGAACAGTAAAGGGCCTTCCCTAAACTGTTGCTGCAAAGTCAGAATCAGATTATTTCCTTTATATGACTTTATATGATTTATTACACCTGTTAGTGACTGTTGTGGCTGAAACACATGAATTTAATGATTAGAAGGGGTGTCCAAATACTTTTGTCCAGTTTTTACACGGCAAGAATTTTTAATAGTGAAAATCCTAAATTCTAAACCCCGTGTGCAGGATGTTTGATTGTAGTGAAGAACGATGTCTGTGGAATCTCTCCTGCATCTCAGGAACCATCAGAGGAACCATCAGAGGAACCAGAGCTACAGAGCCGCTGATGAGGGGGTAACGAGCTGCTGCGGGTGAACGGACCTGTGTGATCTGTGATCCACGTGATCTGTTACCTTGTCTGTTTTCTCGTCCTGGAATCTGTCCAGACTGCAGTAAACCCTTCAGCCGCTCCACCTCAGCCAGAGACGTGGCGTTCGCGATGGCGTTCTGCAGACCAGAACGTTCACAACCGTCAGCCAATCAGAGTGAAGAACCTCCGTACTGAATTACTGAATCTGAAATATTTCTGTACCTTGATGGCCTCCACGTCGGCCACAGACGGACCCGTCTTCTTCTTATCGACCTGCAGTCCGGCGCCGGGCGTGAACCTGAACACAGAGAGAGGGAACACGAGGGGTCTGAGAGTCTGTCCGAGTACAAGTGCTCCTCAGCTTTAAAGCTCTGCTCCACCAATCAGAGTGTAGTATCCTCATCATCTTATCATCTCTAATAAACTGATACAGAGAAAGAAGATCCTCGAGCCAGCTCTCCGGGAGACACTGCAGACGGTCTGATTCTCTCCAATTTAGTTTAGGTTTTGTTTTAATCCCGATTCTAATAAACGTGTCACATTTGTGAGGAACCCAGAGCAGATTTGGGATATTTTGAAGGTCCAGTGTGTCTGAAGAGCTGAGCTTGAACGAGGGGTTTCGTCTTACGTTTTTGTGCGCTTGGCTATATCCATTGCAAGCTGAGCACCGCGTTTGCCTTTGAACATTTTCTCGGCTTCCTGTCGTTCCTGCGGCGATACATCAGAGTTAAAGTGAAACAGCACCAGAACACATGAGAACAGGATATGACGTCACATTCCACATCAGTGTCATTTATCAAGCTCAAGAGCTGCCGTGTTTCTGCATCCCGACATCAGATCTGAACCCCTCGATGCACCAACAGGTTCTATCAGGTTTCTGCAGCAGTTGTAGCCTAGTGGTTAAGGTACAGGACTAGTATTCAAAAGGTCACTGGTTCCAGCCCCACCACTGCCAGCTTTCCACTGTTGGGTCCTTGAGCAAGGCCCTTAACCCTCAATTGCTCAGACTGTACACTTTTACTTGGGATAAATCGTCTGATAAATGCAGTAAATGTAATGCAGGAGACGCACCAACATCGTTTTCCCTTCCGATAGGGATATTGGCTCTAAAAGCATGGTTTCATTTTTCCCTTGAAACGCTGATCATACAAATCCACACGTGTACTACCTGATACCAAACTACATTAAAGCTTTAGGTCTCAGAAGGTGTGAAGATCACGTGACCAAGTACGAGTGACGCCTCCACAGACAGAATCAGTTCCCCCCTTTATTTACAGACGATATCAGACCCGCCCTGATCGAACCCGTTTATAACCGGACCACCTGCTGCAGAAACCTGAAGAATCAATCACGTCCATTTAAATATGAAATATGAATGTAATCATAAGGAGGTAATAATGTGGATCGGTGCACCGAGGGGTTCATGAACATGATGGATGGAGACCAGGATCAGATCAGCTTGTATCTCTAAATCACAATAAAATCACATTTCATCACTTAAACATTACAGCCTCTAAAACACAAGCGCATTAACACAGCTTCAGCCTGCACTCTTTATAACGGCTTCTACTGGGTTCTGGAGTGTGTCTGTGGCAATTTGATCCTAATCAGTAAGATTTCCACCGAGATGAATCCAGCAGGAACCTCACATGAGATTTTACCTTCAGTTTGACCTTCTGGAAGTCCAGAACTCGGATCTGTGGAAGTTTGCTGATGACGTAGAGTCTGTAGTGCTTCTTATTCGTTACTGGATTCCTTAAAAGACTGAAAAATAAAAACACGGCAGAGAATATTGACACGACTCGAGTTCAGGAGCTCTGAGAAGGAACGCTGAGGGTTCAACAACTACCTGAGAAGAGTCAAGGTCTTCACTGACGCCAGAGGATCCAGATCCCCCTGTTCATCAACAACAAAGAACCATCAGCTTCACACACATCACACATCACACATCAGGGATCTGCTGCACATACCAGCACAAGCAGTTTTACTCACCAGTTCTTGGATGTTATTACTGGTTAGGATCAGCTCCTTCAGGTTTGGTAACGACTGCTCCAGATTTTCACCGATCCGGCTGTAAAGAAACCACATCACGGTCAGACCGACCGGGGTCCCACAGCACCTCTGACTGAACCTTTAACTCTAATAAAGTTTCTTGTGAGGCTCTTCTCACTCACCAGATGCGATTGTTGTTCATCAGAACCGTTTTGAGTCGCTTCAGCAGAGGAAATCCGTCCAGTTTTCTGATCTCATTGTCGGAGAAATCGATGGTATCAAACTGATCCAGAGTAGCGCCCAGGTTTTCCAAAACCGGGATTTTGTAACCTGGAATCATACAGGAACGTTAGATGGTCCATCTGACAAATCAGGGCTTTAAAAGTCGAGTGTAGCTGCTGTATTTCATCCTGACCCAGCAGGAGCTTCCACCCTCCACACACCTGATCAGTCAGTCATGGTTATTTCTGCAGTGAGTTGCTCTGATCTAAAGCGCATCTGACCACCAAGAATTAAAGTTTGGTTTTAAAAGCAAAAACGTGGAAATTAAATCTGGCTGGAAATAAGCAAACTGATTTAAAAACATATAAATATATATTTACATGAGACAGGGGGGGAATGTGTGTTAAGGCGAGTCGTTTGTTTACACCTGACCGCAGGTTTTTAGGAAATTAGTATGAAATGTAATTTTTGACTTTAATTTTAAGGTTTATGTAAATATCTTACAAGCTGCTCTCAGACTAATGAAGCTCAGGAGAAACAGCAGGACCTAAAACCCAGAGGAACCCAGAGGAACCCAGAGGAACCCAGAGGAACCCAGAGGAACCCAGAGGAACCCAGAGGAACCCACGTCAAGCCTCTGGATTAAATCAGTCAAAACTGAACCACGATGCTGCAGAAGTGAATTATTTCTTACTGAGTCTTACACGACAACGACTTCTTAAACAAAGTACTGATGCTAATATACTATATTTATGCAGATATTAATTTTTGCAGTAATAACGTGTGTAAATATAAAGCAATCATTTTGCAACAAGAGTTTATTCAATAAAATGAAACTGCTTAAATTCTTCCTTATTTTAAACTGTTTGCGAAGTCTCATAGGCAGCTTTATAAATGGCACCGTGTTCCCTGCACATGTGCACTACAGTACATTACAAACAAAGAAGTCTGTGTGAAGCATCTAGTGCACTACTCTACACACACGTAGCGAATTGGAACTCATTAGCTTTAGCAACATTAGCATTACCTCTGAGATCCAGCTCTCTGTCCCGGACCGGGTTGGTGTACTGAGCAGCCTGCTCTATTAACTCCGCCGATAATTTCACCATCTCGGCCAAATAAAACAAAACAAACCAGAACCGAGAGAAACAAAATCAGACTTTAAATCAGAGAAGATTCGCTGCTAACGACGCTCACACTCAAACACGCTACCGCCAGTCAGTCCCGGAGGCAGTGAGCACACAGCGCTGTGTGGTGTTACCGCCCCCTGCTGTACCGGAGCGGACAAATGTTAGGAGCGTGACGTCACGCCCAGATTGGTCCTCATGTTATTTTCTTCAGTTTTTATGTTTCATGTTTTCCTGATTTTTTCTGGTAAATGAAAATAATTTTACACACCCGCTACAGAGAACATACTTACATCTTTTGTTCTTACAAATTACATTACCCAATTTTAATTAATTATTAATTTTAACAAACCAGAAGAGAATTAAACAATCCGAACACAAATTTTCTTTGGACTAAATAAGGCACAAATTCTCACAGATCCACTCCAAAATCTTCTGGAAAGCCTCGTAAGCTGAGTGGAGGTTATTATAGCTGTTTAAAAAGCATTGTTTTATTAGAAAGGTAATTGTTAAAACACAGCTGGCATCCCAACAGCAGGGGGCGACAGTGTACAGGGCAGTTGTAGCCTAGTGGTTAAAGTGCTGGTCCAGTAATCAGAAGGTTGCCGGTTCAAACCTCACCACTGCCAGGTTGCTGTTGGGCCCTTGAGCAAGGCCCTTAACCCTCAATTGCTTAGATTGTATAGTGTCACAGTACTGTAAATCGCTTTGGATTAAAGCGTCTGCTAAATGCTGTAAATGTAAAATAAATGTAAATGTACTGCAACATGGTTCAATAGGCAAGGCAAGGCAAGTTTATTTGTATAGCACCTTTCATACACAGTGGCAATTCAAAGTGCTTTACATAAGAAAAAAAAAAATTAATTAAAAGCATTCAAACATTCCTGAGATCTAAAACCTCAGAAAGACTTCTTGCAAACATTTAGTTACAATTAAGAACATGAAATTAAAACAAGAGAGATAAAAAATTAAGAACATGAAAACTAAAAGAAAATATACACTACAATTTAGAAGAGCATGAAAAACTAAAAGAAATATGGTAAAATGAGGGTAATAGCAAAAATTTCGAGCTCAATCATAGGCACAAGAAAAAAGAAATGTTTTTAACCTGGATTTAAAGATTTCTACATTTGAGGAACATCTAATATCTCCTGCAGTCTGTTCCAGTTATGTGCAGCCCAACAGCTAAATGCTGCTTCACCATGTTTAGTTTGGACTCTGGGCTCAACTAGCTGACCTGAGTCCATGAATATACTAACTACTAACCCAATATAGTTAGTCCAATATACTAACTACTAACCATGCACTGAGATCTCCACTGTACACACATTATTTTACAAATATAAACAAACAAGTATTTATAATTAATTTATTATTAATAATGATAAACACAGATACAGTGTATCACAAAAGTGAGTACACCCCTCACATTTCTGCAAATATTTCATTATATCTTTTCATGGGACAACACTATAGACATGAAACTTGGATATAACTTAGAGTAGTCAGTGTACAGCTTGTATAGCAGTGTAGATTTACTGTCTTCTGAAAATAACTCAACACACAGCCATTAATGTCTAAATAGCTGCAACATAAGTGAGTACACCCCACAGTGAACATGTCCAAATTGTGCCCAAATGTGTCGTTGTCCCTCCCTGGTGTCATGTGTCAAGGTCCCAGGTGTAAATGGGGAGCAGGGCTGTTAAATTTGGTGTTTTGGGTACAATTCTCTCATACTGGCCACTGGATATTCAACATGGCACCTCATGGCAAAGAACTCTCTGAGGATGTGAGAAATAGAATTGTTGCTCTCCACAAAGATGGCCTGGGCTATAAGAAGATTGCTAACACCCTGAAACTGAGCTACAGCATGGTGGCCAAGGTCATACAGCGGTTTTCCAGGACAGGTTCCACTCGGAACAGGCTTCGCCAGGGTCGACCAAAGAAGTCGAGTCCACGTGTTCGGCGTCTTATCCAGAGGTTGGCTTTAAAAAATAGACACATGAGTGCTGCCAGCATTGCTGCAGAGGTTGAAGATGTGGGAGGTCAGCCTGTCAGTGCTCAGACCATACGCCGCACACTGCATCAACTCGGTCTGCATGGTCGTCATCCCAGAAGGAAGCTGACGCACAAGAAAGCCCGCAAACAGTTTGCTGAAGACAAGCAGTCCAAGAACATGGATTACTGGAATGCCCTGTGGTCTGACGAGACCAAGATAAACTCGTTAGGCTCAGATGGTGTCCAGCATGTGTGGCGGCGCCCTGGTGAGAAGTACCAAGACAACTGTATCTTGCCTACAGTCAAGCATGGTGGTGGTAGCATCATGGTCTTGGGCTGCATGAGTGTTGCTGGCACTGGGGAGCTGCAGTTCATTGAGGGAAACATGAATTCCAACATGTACTGTGACATTCTGAAACAGAGCATGATCCCCTCCCTTCGAAAACTGGGCCTCATGGCAGTTTTCCAACAGGATAACGACCCCAAACACAACCTCCAAGGTGACAACTGCCTTGCTGAGGAAGCTGAAGGTAAAGGTGATGGACTAAACCCAATTGAGCACCTGTGGCGCATCCTCAAGTGGAAGGTGGAGGAGTTCAAGGTGTCTAACATCCACCAGCTCCGTGATGTCATCATGGAGGAGTGGAAGAGGATTCCAGTAGCAACCTGTGCAGCTCTGGTGAATTCCATGCCCAGGAGGGTTAAGGCAGTGCTGGATAATAATGGTGGTCACACAAAATATTGACACTTTGGGCACAATTTGGACATGTTCACTGTGGGGTGTACTCACTTGTGTTGCAGCTATTTAGACATTAATGGCTGTGTGTTGAGTTATTTTCAGAAGACAGTAAATCTACACTGCTATACAAGTTGTACACTGACTACTCCAAGTTATATCCAAATTTCATGTCTATAGTGTTGTCCCATGAAAAGATATAATAAAATATTTGCAGAAATGTGAGGGGTGTACTCACTTTTGTGATACACTGTATGTTTGAAACACATTAATAAACGTAACTCGTAGCAGGCTTGTAGGTTTTAAGGCTTTTTGTGAGATTCCAGCACTGAATGGTGAATCTCTGGATAGTGGAGATGTTGTGACCTGGTGGGTCTGATTTAAAGATCTGGTAAAGAAAAGAGGAGCTCAGATCAGATTATAGGTGCTCAAGTGGTCCTAAGTGGGGGGATTACTTTTTCCAAATGGTTGATATATAAATATATTGGTTAGCTTTGTTCACTGATTAAATATAATGATGCATGTATGTAATAAAATGAGAGGAAGCTTTGTGAAATACATTTTCACACCACTGAATATTGAAGTGTCTCTCTCTGAGAAATGTTCTAGTGTCAAAATAATTGCCAGTGTTTGTTTGTTTGTTTATTAGGATTTTATCGTGATGTTTTACACTTTTGGTTCCATTCATGACAGGAGCAGTAGTTACTCATTACACACAAGGTTCATCAGTTCAAGTTTAATATCAAACACAGTTATGGACAATTTAGTATCTCCAATTCACCTCACTTGCATGTCTTTGGACTGTGGGAGGAAACTGGAGCACCTGGAGGAAACCCACGCAGACACCGGGAGAACATGCAAACTCCACACAGAAAGGACCCGGACCGGCCCACCTAGGGATCGAACCCAGGACCTTCTTGCTGTGAGGCGACAGTGCTACCCACTTAGCCACCGTGCCGCCCAATTGCCAGTGAAGTGGTAGATTGAGATCAGGTGAGATTATGTGTCATTATGGGACCTTTTTCTTCAGGAATGTAAAAAGTTTATTTTAATATCCTGCACAAACAGCAAAAGTGGGAAAAATGTGCAAAATGCAGCTCATGTTTTTTCTGCGTTTCAGAAAATGTCTGATAAGGTGAAACACTGGTCTGGAATGCAGAAGAAAAACACCAAGAAGGTGCCACACGATAAACTCGGTGCCTGTATGGAGGGTTCAGACGTCTGTGTGGATTTAAATAAACTCATGGTCACTACACGTCATGACCGAATGATTTTATTCTGGATGGTTCTGATAATAGACGGCTGTAGTTAGATGATCCGAGTGTGGGAACCAAACACAGAAGTTCAACATCCAGTCAATCAGGTCATTGATTCAAACAGGATGAGAAAAGCTTATCACAAAGGTTCATGATCTCAGTGCTCAGACTTCAGCAGGATGATTATTTACCAGCAAACATCCACATTCCTGCTGAGAAGCCACAGAAAAAATTATAAATAAGAAATAAACAGAAACTCGCTGGTGGCACAAAATGATTTTGTTTATTCTGTCGTCTGAACAGAAGCAGTTTAAAACATGACGTTCATGTTCTACAGATACAAGATCTTCAAAAGCATCTCCTCTCATCTCATCCTTCAGAATTTATTCATTCATTCTCACCCTGTATATTCATTATCCGTCTTCTTCTCTCTGAAAAGTTTACAATTATTTTGCATAATTTCATCATTCAGAAGGTCAGTACTAGTGTACACTGACAACACTGAACCTTCAGCTTCACTTCATCACATTCATCATAAACCATAAACCATCATGATACATCTTCTATATGAAGCTTATAAAACACACAACTGTAAAAAGATCTCATGATGATCCAGTAGCTCGCTCAGATGATCTCAGGTGATGTTTTTGATAGAAATGAGGAGTTTGTTGGGATTGATCAGACAACACACAGCTATAGAATTGAGATCGTCCCGCTCCGTCCTGGTTCTGATTCGTTCATCCACTCATCAGACAAGTTCTGCAACAAAACTGCCGGAAAAATTTCTTCTCACAGAGCCGGTTGGATTTCACCATGTCACAGAAGACCTTGTCCTCTGAGGGTGAAAGAAACAGAATGAGAACGTTACACTAGAGGACAGAGAACGGGATCCACCAATCCACCTTCTGTATGGGAGCGAGGAAAGTAAAGATGCATAAAGATAAAAAAAACTCCTCATGTACCATGAATATATTGAGGTGGGGGAACAAACTCTAGTTCTAATGATCTTCGTTGCAGTTTGACACCTACTTTACCATCTGCACCAAATGTTTCTAATAAAGACTTCTTATCTTAGCTTCTTTGGATGATTACTAACATCACCAGTAATAAAGCATAAACTCATCATGACCCAGTTTACCTCCAGTATTCCTCTCCTTGTTCCCACGTCCATGCTGCTCCGTCTTTATCCCTCATGCCAGGTCGGCTCAGCCTGTCAGTGCGCTTATATAAGCCTGAATAAAAGACGGTTCTGGGCTCACGTGGAACAGAATTTATTCACAGCCACGTTCTTGTAGTGCAGCCAGGGTTGCTCGGTGATCACACACTACATCTGCACGGTTCTTTGAGTGCCTACTTAAATCCTCACCCATTCACTCGGCTCCAAGTGGTCAGACTGAAGCTGCGTCCGGAATCGCATACTTCCATACTCAATAGTACACGAAATAAATACGCTACAGCGGTTAGTATGTCCGAATACATAGTACACACAAAAAGGTATGTGAGAAGTACCCGGATGACCTACTTCGTGGGCAGCCATGTTCGAGTATGCAAGCGATGCACACTTGTGGTCCGCTAATGTATCCCATAATGCAACTGGAGCTGCGTAGGCATTCGAAGCGTAAGGAGAAACAAGAAAGACGCGGAAAACGGAGAGTCCTCTGTTTACAAGTGTAAGTAAGATAAATAAAATAAAATTTTTAGAGACAAATAAATAACAAAAAGACGATAAATATCCAAAATTTTGGCGAGTGGGGTTTGTAATGAGTCTGTCACTATGGTGATATTACGTCATCACGTCCCCACGTCATCACTTGGCGTTGGAAGATGGCGGATGTAGTACGTAGTGGTGTTGTGTGCATACTGCATACTTCTGTACTGAAAGTATGTACTTCTTTACCGGCCGAGTAGTGCATACTTCCTCCAATCTAGTACGTACTCTGTAAGTATGCGATTCCGGACGCAGCTCGAGTCTCCATGCCAATACAGATCTCACTAAAACACAATGACGCCAGAAGAAGAACATCTAACCTGATCATTCCCACCTCACCTGAACCAGGAGGTTTCATCAGCGCCACCAGGTAACACCTGAGCTGAGAGGATCACGTGTTCAGTGAGTGAATAAGTGTGGATGAATGAGTGATTGTAACCACTAGGGTTAAAATTCCACCTCATGCACCTTTAATCAAACCTGACAAGGACAGAACTTCAGTCTTTTATTTCTCCTCTAGTTCAGTTTTCAGGTTGTCCATCTCCACCTCACTGATGAACGTCTCTCTGAAGGTTCCGATCCATCTTTCTGCAGATCTGTTAAGTGCTTTCTCAAAGCGTTCAGGTAGAAAAGCAAGAAAAGTGGAGCGTTAAAGCCATCAGAGATCCTGCTGTGATCCTGCTGCTCCTCACAAAGCTGAGAAACATCTTACAGCTTCGACCGCAGCACGTCTGACTCTAAACTTCCTTTTCACACTGAGAGGTCTGTGGGCATCCAATCCTAAATTCATGGACACGCCTCCACAAGTATATGTGGGAATTTGTGCCTGTTAAGTTAAAGGAGCATTAATCAACACCTCCTCAACACTTAACTCATCCAGTCAGGTCTTCATGGAGTCCCCAGGGACACAAACATCCTGAAACAGGAAGGGTACTTCCCTAAACTGTTGCCACATAGCTAAAAATAGTTGTTTCCTGCACAATCACATGTAGCCGCTCCCCTGTGATTATAAGAATCTGTTAGAGAGTGCAGTGCAACCTCAGGTTCAGTCTGTAGGTGCTCGTACCGTTGCTACAGGTGGCGTTCATCATACAGCTGCTGCCAACCAGGTTGTACCCGTCTCTACACTGGATACAGCTCGCTCCAGCTCCTCTACAGCTCACACAGTTCTCCTCACATCTGGAAACACACGCACACACACGCACACACACACACGCACACACACACACACGCACGCACGCACGCACACACACACACACACACACTGCAGCTTTAACAGGACCAGATTCATGAACAAACTGAGTCTGAGAGCTGAACCTGATCTTCTGCTTTAAGAAAAATGCCACTGACCTGTGACACATCCTCTGAGGGAGCCCGATGGTGTCCCCCTTGTAGTATCCGGGGCCGCACGTCCTAACACAGTTCCACTCCTGCTGCAGTAAATCCCGAGCACAGTGGAGACAATCCTCCAACCCTGGACCTACACAGGAAACATCAGTTATTATAAATTATTGGTTCAGGCGACAGATCCTGAACAATTCAGGCTTCATTCATCCCACATCTCAAACTCAAACCACGTTCAATCACCAATTACTTCAACACATATGCTTTTTATTTACATTTAATCTCATTTAATTTCATCTCATCTGTGATTTTTCTCACAGTCGGCTGCACTAAAATTCATTTTAACTTTAGTTTTAATGCTCTGGTTTGATCATGAGACGACAGAACAGAACAAAAATTATGTCAAAAATAATATCAAATAATATCAAACCATTAAATAAACAGAATAAAACAGACTACAATAGAATTAAACTGAGTAGACTTAAATAATATAGAACTAGACTCAGAGTAAAACAAACTGGAATAGAATTAAAACAGAACCCATGTGTGAATGACAGTGAATAGAACCAGACGCACCAGTGCAGGTGGAGCAGGAGGAGTGGCAGGAGCTGCACTTCATGTCCTCCAGGTTGAAGAAGGTTCCATTAGTACAGTCAGGAACGCAGGTCATTCCTGCTAAGCTACATAAACACATGAGAAGATCAGGATCATTTCTACTGAAACTAAAACCACATCATCATCATCTAAACTCTGCAGGAGAGAGATAAAGAAGAAACATGAGATCTTCTCAGGTCTGGATTTTCTGATCTGTGGGGTTTTACTGCTGGATGCTGAGAGATTATCTGGTTGGAGGAGAGATGTTTGGGTCAGAGGCTCAAACTGAGACGATGAACAAAATCTGAGCTGCATGAACAAGCTTTCATCGTCCTCTTATTCTCCACAACTCAGCGTGAAGAGGTTTGGATCCGACGCTCAAAAAGTTGCATGTGGTGAAGCAGAACTTTTGAACAGAGCAGATAAGGTTCTGCAGGTTCTCTGGGAGGTCAGGACTCGAGGCACATTGCTCCAAATGCACAAAATAAAAAAAAGGAATTTACTGAGTCTGAAGTTTCCAGGCAAATGAAACCACAGGAGGACAGAAGATTTTTTTTAGCTTTTGATGGATCTTACCTGAAACCTTCAGCACAGGTCAAACAGCCATCAGAATCCCCCAGACAGCTCACACAGCTCTCACTGCACCTCACACAGTGTCTGTGGACTGAGGTGGAGGTGTAGGGGGTTGAGGTGGAGGTAGATGTGGGGGTAGTAAGAAGAATATCAGTAGATGAATCATGAGAATATGAATTCAGTAAAACATGAGATGTGCAAACTCAGCTTAGACATCTGCAGCGTATATTATTTGAATATAAAAAAATTACAAATATTGCATTATTAAAATTACCAATTATATTGAATATACATTTATATATGTATACATATATATATATATATATATATTACTACCTTTTATTTTTCACAGTGTGTTAAACTCATTAAAGGTTTGTAGAGAGGGTGCTGATTTATTTGGAAGATCTGATTGGTTGTGTCTGTTCTGGTTGAACTCTCACAATGGACTGGTGCCCTGTTCAACGTTTATCTGCCACCATTAAAAATAAAATAATACAGACAGATGCTTCTGATCTCCAGGTGCTCCTCACCTTCATCATGGTAAAATCCAGCGGGACAGGCCTCCACACATGAGCCCTCCAGTAAGTGGAGGTACATGCCTCTCTGACACGATTTGCACTCACTAACACCTCGACCGACACACGTCTCACAGCCCCGGTAACACAGCCGGCACCTCCTCGCCCCGCCGTCCCCGTAATACCCCAGCGGACAGTGGCTAACACACGTCCTGTCCCAAAAAGAGAGGAGGCTGAAGTGGATGCAGTTCAGACAGTGATCAGCATCTGGACCATCACAACCCTGATCACCACACTCAGGATGGCACGGCCCTAAAACCAAAAGCACATCAGCGCACATAAACCAAAAGTCCATCAACTGCATCAAACACTGTATGTATGTAATGTAATGCTTTAAAAAAGTTGGGACATGAGCATCAATCACCTGTCATTTCAACAACACTGAATAATTTAACATCAGTTCACCACTTCCACCAAGTTCAGACGTGTTTGTTCTTACCATTGTACTCCTCGTTCTCATGTTGGGGGGGTGCGCTGAGTGAAGGTTCAGGACTCTTGGCGCTGGGGATCTCCAGCATTCGG
This sequence comes from Trichomycterus rosablanca, assembly GCF_030014385.1. NCBI lineage: Eukaryota > Metazoa > Chordata > Actinopteri > Siluriformes > Trichomycteridae > Trichomycterus > Trichomycterus rosablanca. The sequence continues at coordinate 30,811,983 of NC_086004.1, forward strand.
GAGCGAGAGTGCTGAGTAGCGTAAGACTGGTAAGGGTTTTCTGCTGTTCCATACAGGATCAGAGTCCATTCCTTCAGCTTACCTGAGAGAGAGAGAGAGAGAGAGAGTAAGAATGTTGTCATTTGGATGTTAAAACACCTTCGTCAGGTGGTGCAGTGGTCTATTATGCCAGGCTGCCATCATGGCTAGACTGAGCAGGTGCTCAGAAGAATACAGAGAGAGTAGTGTGTTCCTCTCTGTAAGATTCTCCAGATGAATGGTGCAGTCGTAGAGTCATTTTAATTTAAAATGAAATAATGATTATAGAATGTTAGCAGTTGCATAATTAATTTAATAAAATGCTGAGACTCGGCAGGTTTTGTTATCATACGTCTACATTTAGCAAAACATTTTAATCTCAATACTCTTCATCTCTTTCACCTGTGAGCGTTCCAGCAGAACTCCTGAGTTCCAGAGTTCTTTCCTCTTACAGTTCTTCTAATCCTTCACTGTTATTATAACAGCAGGATCTGAGCTCACATAAAGAATCTGATCCACAGAACACCAGCAGATCTGCTGAGATTAAGAGGCTAAAATCCACAGCGTGACTCCATCATGAGATCTTCACATCATCACAGTGTTTTTATTCTACCACAGACTGTAGCAGAACATCACCACGAAACATCTACCGTCTCTCCACACTCTTTTCAGAGAAAGTTCTAACCCTCAGAGTTCTTACCCAGAACCTCCTGGTTACGTAGCCGCGAGGGCGTGTCTGATATCTCCAGGGTCCATGTACCCTCGGCTCTCTCCCCCCAGCAGTGCACCGTCATGAACCCCCAGTTAACGAATCCCTGGCTGGAGCTGTCAAACAACCTGAGGGTCGCCGGAGGATCAGACAGAGAGGGAAAGTGTTAATGGTTATAAAAATCTGGATTCATTTTTTAGTTAGTTTGAGTTTGAGCACAAAGTTAAACTCAGAACGACTTCACTGAAGCTTCAAGCAGCCAGAAGATCATGAAACATCAGTCAGAGATTTGATCTCTTTTTCTTCTAGGAGGATCTCAGATTTGCTGTGGAGGAACTGGTAATATCATTAACACAGACGATCTGAAATCTAACACAATTTTCTTATTTATTTTACACTTTTCAAAGATTAAACATGTGCACAAACTAAAAAAAAGTCAAGCTGGGACTTTAACCTTAAACTCTAACTTTCATCTCAGGATTTTTAACTTTTCTGTTTGAAATGACAAAGAATGATTAGTATACAGTAGAATCTTTATAATGAAATATTATAATAAACTAAAACAATACACTGAGCAAAAGGAAAAAACACCCAGGACACTCCATCACAAAAAAACCCCCCACAGCAAATCATCAGGCCAAACCCAATCATGCTGAACCCCGGAGCCGAGAGAGCCGCCACACCAACCATCAGAGAAATCTGAAATACAGCCATGAAGCGCATTAGCTCGTCCTCTGGTGCTGTTTATTATTGCTAAAGGAGCTTTTTGGAGGAGGTAACCATGTTCAGGAAGAACCGACAGGTCTCTCCGTTCCTGTGGGATAAACAATGACTAAAAAGTCCCAATAAAAATCAAAGCCAGAAAATTCGAAGACGCCAGGAAGTCATGCAGCTGTTTAAAGTGAACAAGCCTCATAAACATCACAAACACGTCAACAGTGCTGAGTTCTGCAATCCAGAGAAGGATTAGGGTTAACCCTCACCCTAACCCTCACCCTTACCCTAAACCCTAACCCCTAACCCTAAAACCTCACCCTAACCCTAACCCTAAACCCTCACCCCAAACCCTAACCCTAAACCCTAACCCTAAACCCTAACCCTAAACCCTCACCCCAAACCCTAAACCCCAACCCTAAACCCTCACCCCAAACCCTAAACCCTAACCCTAAACCCTAACCCTTAACCCTAAAACCTCACCCTAACCCTAACCCCTCACCCCAAACCCTAAACCCTAACCCTAAACCCTAACTCTAAACTCAACCCTAAACCTAACCCCTAAACCCTAACCCTAAAGAAGAGATTCAACCTGATACACAAAAACATCAACAACACATTTAACACAGAGACTCTACACGGCCAAAAGTACGTGGACACCCCGTTTAAAACGCATGGGTTTTATTATGGAGTCCCCACCTCCTCCTGTCATGATGACAACAGCATCCTCTCTTCTGGAAAGATTTTCCATGTTGGATTGTGTCTGTGGTAATTTGTGTCCATTTAGTCAAAAGAGCATTTGGGGTTCTGTACAGGTCCAAACATATTAATTAACTGTAAGTTAATAAACTGGGATATAAAAGGAAAAATGCTAAAATGCAGTTTAACGTAAAATCCTTAAGTGTAAAGATCTAGTGATCGCCCATTTGGTGGTGTTGCAGCAGTCTGACCACTGCAGACACTTAAGTTTGAATTCTGTGCTACAGGACTGTGTGTTTCTACAGTAAAGCACCCATCATGGTCAGTACTAAGATGTTTGGTTTCGGTTTCAGGTGTAAAATAAACACTGATGGAGGATCAGACAGAAGTTCTGTTTGTGCAGAACCATGGACCATGTGGAACCCTGTGCGTGTGTTATTGGACTGCCACAGTTTCTACTCCAAAACGTGGACGACGTTTGTGTGTCCATAAACGCTGCGCTCACCTTCTGGAGAGAAGCTGTGAGCGAGTTCCTGATGGTGAGATGAGGCTGATCTCCAGGTCTCCTCGGCGTGGGTGAACAATGAACACTCGAACCACGACGTGTTCCAGGAGGAGCACGTGTTGCTCCGGCCGGCTGCTGCAGCCTGAGCTGCTTATGGTGACGTTCAGTTTCTGGTTGGGTCGGACGTACCTGCAGCAGATAAACAGAAAAGCTGGTGAGGTACACTACATGATCAAAAGTATGTGGACACCCATCCAAACTGTTAAATATTGATAAGATAAAATCAGTTATATGAAATATATTTACATTCGTGCCATTTAGCAGACGCAACTTACAATTATCTCTGAATACAATTCAAGCAATTGAGGGTTAAGGGCCTTGCTCAGGGGCCCAACTACAGCAATTAAGCAATAGTGGGGCTTGAACTGGCAACCTCATGATTACTAGTCTAATAATAATAATAATACATTTAATTTGTAATGCACTTTACATTTGTGTACAAATCTAACCCTAACCCTAGTCTAGTACCCTAACTGCTGAGTGTTAGTCACAACCCTCCTCGGTCAGGAGTGGAGAGGAATTAGATATGACTAGATTAAGAGGAAAATTAACAAAAATGCTTTAAAAACCTTTTGATGATTTTATGCACTGTAAAAGGTACAATTCCTAAAATCCCTGCTGTCAGCCTTAAAACCTTATACACGGCACGTTAGATGAGAAGAATAAAAGAGGCTCCATCCTCACCGAGCTCTACGATCTGACATCTGTGCACAGCTGTGCTGAGCTGGAACGTTCCTCCATTTCTTGGCCTCCACCACCATGGCCTCCGCATCCACCAACCCGAAACCATAATGATGACTGACTACACAAAACACGGACTGATCACACATGGAGACGGGAACATAGAGCTTCATATCAACAACGGGAATATAAAGAGTGAACATTCAATACGTTACACTATATAGCAAAAAGTATCTGGACACCCATTTCCACCCTATTACCGTCAGGTCTTTCAGCCACACCCACTAAGTGACATATGGAGTTAATCAGAAAATAAATAAGAAAATATATGTTTTCTTTAAATCTGTGGGAACAGTTTGGGGAAGGTCCTTTGCTTTTTCAGCAGGATTGTGTCCTGTGAAGTTCACAAAGTTGTTTGGCGTGAAGGAACTTCAGTTCTGAGCTTCACCCGACTGAGTACATCTAAAATGTTAATTCGGCTTCAACATCAGTGACTGACCTCACAAATTCTCCTCTGACTGAATGGACAGAAATTCCCACAGACACATTTTAGTTTATTTTAGGCACAACGTGAGGGCAGCTAATATTTATGTCTATGGAATTAAAATAGGATGTCCATCACACACACAATCAGGTGTCCACATACTTTTAACCACATCATTAATAGCTGGGGACGATTTTACCTTTGTGTCCTGCTGCATTGGTCTTCCAGTCACTCGCTTTCAGATGAACTGGTCTGGACGTCTTCACCAGTAGGTGCTGAACGTCCCTCCAACTAATTAAAGGACTGAAAGAGAAAAACAAACCCAAACCTTTATTCACTATCAGCCTTTTATTTAAATGATCATTTTGATGTTTCTGGGTGAGGCAGACATGGAGGTACAGCTGGTAATGTGGACACACCATGACCTTGATTAGGGTAAAGTGTTGATTAAAGATGAATGAATGAATACATGTTTAATGTTCTCCTTAATATTCTGGTCTGATCTTCTCCAGTTGGGCTGCTGTTAAAATAAATCTTCATTTCTGTAACTAGATGGAAATTTGGGGGTAAAATCTGATAAAATGGAGTGTGTTTATTATTCCGGATCTGTTCAGTGTTCATTTACTGCTCACCCCGAACGGAGAGGTTAAACACTCTTAATTAAAAACAGATCCAGAAGATTGGTGGAGCGTGGAGCGTACACCAGACATTTAAAGAGACACAAACATAAATAAAAAGTGAACTCACTTGGCCTCCAGTGCCAGAGCAATAACACCAGCAACCATTGGTGCAGACACTGAGGTCCCAGTGTGGCGGTCTGTACAGCGCTGATGCAGGTCCGTCGTAACCTGGCGCGAGAGCAGAAACAGAACGCAGCAGGTCAGCATGGCACAGCACTCGCACAGGTCTGACCCAGTTCATCATGACTTTACCATGTGGCTCCAACTTTCACACATGTGTGAAGCTTGTAACATGAATAGAGAAACACACTACACTTCTTGTTTTCCTCCACCACTCCTACTGATATACCTCAACCGGCTATAAATCTGCCATGATCACGCATGGGCCGCATAAATAAATAAGCATCACGCGCAGGGGCATCATGGACCCGCTTCTTCTGAGAAAGTTTCATCTCCACACCATCCACAGTACTGCACATTTTAGCTGCACTGATTCATGAACTGACTCAGAGTCGAATCTCTGTTCTCGGCTTTTGAACTGAATCAATTTAAACACAAAACACTAAACTTCTGTTTATTAAGAACTATCTTAAATTTAGGATTTTTAATTACATTTAATTTGCAGACAGACTTACTGTTTAGAATTATTTATGGAGCTGTTGCTCGGTGAGATTTAATAAATAAAAAAAGTTTTTTATTTTATTTGTTTTTTTATACACAAAGGAAAAGCAGAAAATGCCCTGGTACCCCCGACACTCCCGTCTGAACCAGCCTGAACTAATTTACCCCCCCTTCCTCCCAGAAACCTTGTGGTCATCTCAGGAATTTAACATCTAACAGAACTATTCATCATCACACTTATTCTGTAGATCGTTTGTTTTAATCACAGCCAGATCAGACATTTGTCCATCAGCATCTGCTCTTTCCTCCTCGTTGCATAACTTTACAGAACGTGAAGTTCCGGCTCAGATGTGTTTGTGATGCAATGAGGTTGAGTCAGGACAGGGGTGCAGGACCAGCTGATGGATGGGACATGACTGTTTTTTGGCAGAAGAACATCTAGCAATCATTAAAAACAAATATGATCGAGCAAAGATGGAAAAATACAGAGAGAAGAAGATTGATTACGGCTCAGAACAAATGAATGTACAATAACAATCTGAAACTTTTTAGTGTGACACACAGGGAGGGAGGGGGGCAAATACTTCTTCAGTACTGACTGATCTGACACCATGTCCAGGTTTAGTTTGGTCTTTAGAAGTGTAGAAGATCAGACTGTACGTGAGCTACGTAACTATTTGGCGGTCGTAGTAATCTCCGCTGCTGTAGGTGGTGGCCATGGTGGAGGAGCACACCTCCTGGTACCAGGGCTTGTTCCCGCTCTCCGTGCTGCTGCTGACCGAGATGGTGTAGATGCTGTTGGTGTAGCCATCACACGAGCAGTGGTCTTTCAGACGACCGCCGTTTCCAGACGCCCAAACAAAGATTGAGCCCAGACCCTTACGGCCCTGCACACACACACACACACACACACACACACACACATAAGTGTCTCCGGGTATGTGTGTGTGTGTGTGTATGAATGTGTCTGTACTATCTGTGTGTGTGTGTGTGTGTGTGTGTATGTGTGTGTGTACAAAGGACCTTTTTAATGCCCAGTTCAAAGGCCTGTCTGGCGAGCGGTCCCGGACCGTCAACAGTCTTCCCATCATCATCCGGTCCCCAGCTGGCGCTGTAAATGTCAATGTAGTCGGGCCGGATTCCCAGAGCCTTCGCCTCCACCACATCCGTCACATCACCATCCAGCATCCGAATGCCTGAGTACACACACACACAAACAAATATATATAAATATATATATATAAATATAATACATATATCCAACATCCAGATGCCTGAGTACAAACACACACACATACACAAACAAATATACACACACATACACAAACAAACAAACAAACAAACAAACAATATATATATATATATATCACCTCCAGACATCTGGTGACATTACAACATCTGAACATCTCCATCATGCCGGGTGAGATCTGTTCACCTATCATTTATTCATCATTCATTCAGGACCTCTGGTCACTGTGAGACGTCTCATGTTCTTACCATGTTTGTGGCCCTATTGTCCTCTGAATATCATGCATGCAGAGGGTGGATTTGCAGCTTTAAATTGCCCTGTATGTGTGAGGGGGTGAGTAAACGGGTGAGCATGTGTTGCCCTGTATTGAACTGGCCCTGGTCCCAGCTGTCTTCCTGCCTAGGATTTAAAAAAGGAATTTCTTTAGAAAGAAACACAGACCTCCAATGCGGGCGTTGTAGGCGATACCCACGATGCAGTGCGAGTTGTTGGCTACAGCTGCCACCTCTCCTGCACATCTGGTTCCATGCCTGTTCCATACAGAGACAGAGATGATGCATTATTATCAGCATGGATCTTCTGATGATGATCTGATTAAGAACTCCTGATTACAAACCTCCAGGTTACAGAGGAGGAAATATGTGGACACCACTGACAGCACAAAGTCCAGAGAGGACCAGAGACGACCACTGAGCCGAAACAAAACCGTACAGAAACAGTCAGACCCCCGGGGAACAGCTGGATTTAATAGTGAAAGTTGGAATTAAAGTGGACACGCAGGTCGAGACCACAAAGCCTGATGCTGGCACTGAGATGAATGTGTGCCCTGAGTGCCACCATGCCTTAAACTGCATCTGCCTATTAGCACACAGTTAATGAGGTGTGTGTGTGTGTGTGTGTGTGTGTGCAGGAAATGATCATTAGTTTCTTCTCCTTTAGATCAGGTACAACGCTAATACATGCAGCACTGGGCACAAGCACAGCATGGTACCAGTACCAGTACCAGTTACACTGCCAGATGAAGCTTCAGTCCAGGTCTATAGTTTAATGGCAGTTTTGCAATCTTAATTTGTTTATTTTCTGTGACCTCATCACTTATTCTAATAAACTACAGCTCATCATAACATGTTTTAGTGAGACTGTGGGAATTTAGCCCCATTCAGTGTTAATTAACCATTTGTGAGGTCAGGCACTGACGCTGGATAAAAAAAACTGGCTCACAGTCAGCATTCCAATTCATCCTGGAGCTGGAACGTCTCTGCTGCACTGTGTTTTTATTACATCTGAGACAAATTTCCTCTCAGCATAGAATGACATACTGGGTTTTCTTTGTGACCTTGGCAAAGAGACAACTGTTCCATGTCATTTGTCTTAGGTGCAGCTATACTTACATGGACACAGCTAGCCCTGTTTATATGAGCACAGAAAAGTAAGCAGCTGTAGTCGATCATAATCAGTAATAAGAAATCAGAAAAACAAAGTTTGTACACATTATAGAGAATTCTGCAGCACCAGATTGATTAGATCAGATGGTGTCCATATAGTTTTGATCCAGCAGATTAACAGAAAACCCACAATATTCTTAATGAAAATATTAGTGGAAAACAGACGTGCTTTCATTATTCAGCCAGAGATAAGAGAAATCATGAATCATTAATAATGAGCAGCGTTTTGCTAAGAAAGCGGGCGGAGTGTAACTCACTTGTTTTCGTTGTTGGAGTCGTACCGCGGCGTCGGGTCGTGGTCGTTCCCATTCACGTCGTAGCTGGCCAGTTGATCCTGAGAACCACCAGAAGAAAAATAACCAAACAAATCAGCTCAGACATGAAGAGGAAATAAATCCATACGTGTTTTATACCAGCGGGGCTTTTCTAGCACTCGGCTCATGTTTCATCTTTTACACCGGTACAGAACAGAAGATAAATCTGACCCACACAGAACCACTGAGGATCCACAGGGCTCGGCTAAAAAACCTCATTTATTTATGACAAGGTGAAAAGAGTGATTAACCAGCACATAAAGAGTGTGTTCTGTTCCACCACATCTACAACACCATACATCATCCAGCACACTGAACATCTACACACTACAGTGATGTGAACAAATATTTACCCCCCTCTGGTTTCCTTTATTTTTGGGCAAAAGGCTTAAATCATCTTTTGTATCTAAAACTGTAAAATGCTCCTGAAAACTGGAGATCTAGGGTTAGGGTCACTGTTGGTACATTTTGATCCATCATTCTGATCAGAACCGCTTTCATTCAGCCACACTGAACGTTTAGTCACAACATCTTAATGGGGTTTAAAGCAGGACTTTGACTAACGTTGCTTTTTTTGAGTCATTTACAGCTGGACCTGCTTCTCTACGTCAAATTGCATTTAAGTCTCTGACTAATGAGCAGACCTTCTCTCTCAGGATTTTCTGGTAGAGAGGTTCTATTAATAACAGCAAGTTGCTCATGATCCGAAACAGCATGATGTAAGGACGTTGCTCGATTAACTTTTAAAAATGTTCATTTTATGTTCACATTTACACGAAAGGCTCAGAGCTCATTATTAAAGAGTCATTAAGCTGTTGTTGGTGAAGGTACACGTGCCTTTATGTACTTCTTGGTTTACAGTGGTTTCTGACATGTAATTCCCATCATGTTTAATCCAATACAACGCAAGCAGCGAAACTTCAACTTTCTCATCTCTGCCTCAATTTCTTCAGATTGCAAATTTTTTCTTGCTGCTCATTAAGATCTTTTAGCTTTTTAAAAATTACTGGAAATAATTTATACAGGTGATGTTTAGATTCAACAGGGCTGCAGTTGTCACACTTGAACCCGTGAGCACACTCGGTCTCCTGCCACACCCCCTCTCACGACTGGTTTCCCAGGACTAATTAGCTCCAGCTGCCCTCTATTTAAGAGGTGCACTGGAGCACAGACGTGGGAACTATTATGTCACGTGGGGCTAAGGACGGGACAAAGGGGCAGACACACACGCAGAGATATAGAAACAAAAGGATTTATTAATAATGAAAAGACAGGACACAAGGGCTAACATAACATGAGCGATAACCAAAAAGCTAGCATAACATGAGCTAGAAACATGACGTAACAAGAGCCAAACAAAGCCAAAATAGTTCCCACGTCTGTGCTCCAGCACACCTCTTAAATAGAGGGCAGCTGGAGCTAATTAGTCCTGGGGAACCAATCGTGAGAGGGGGTGTGGCAGGAGACCGAGTGTGCTCATGGAGAGGGGGGCGTGGCACACAGAGGGTTCAAGTGTGACAGCAGTAATCAAATGAGTGTCTAGTCTGAATAAACCCCATTATTTATTACATTTGATGAACTAGTTGAAACTAAGGGGGTACTTACTTGCTCAATGTATTTTTTAAATAAATAAAATGATTGTTTATAAATTATTCTGTAGTTTCTCAGGTTATTTTTGTCTTATATTTAAAAATCTGAACCAATTAAGTGTAAAAATGAAAGAAATCAGGAAGCCATAACGGACTCACATAGTTTTGGGCCAGGTCAGGATGGTTCCTCTCTATCCCATCATCGAGGATGGTAACGACCACATTCCGGCCGGTGTAGCCGCGCTGCCAGGCTGCCAGGATGTTCATCTCTGATCGACAGCGGCTGTTTTTATCACTGCAGTGCTGGAAGAAGATTACACACATTTCAGATTTGATCCATATAAATATCAAATAAATTCAGAACATCTGTGTAAATCGTACCGTAACATGAACCACATTTCCAGATAAAGTTGGGACGTTTAGTAAAACAGTAAAGAGAAGAATCTGTGATGTGTTAATTCTCTATAATATTAAGCTTTTTTCAGAAAGAAATGAAGCACCGTGGTCTGTAAACCATCCACACGGCTGTGATTGAGAAACACTCACTAATAACGAAGCACTTACGATGTACCACATGTTGGACCACTTGGGGTCGTTGAAGTAGATAAAGTCGGGGTCGGTCGGGGTGTAGCGTTTCACTCGAGACTTTATTACCTGCTGCTGGACCCAGTCGACCTGCAAACACACTTCATACATCAGCTGTGTTTAATAATACTGAGTAAATGCAGCAATATTTTCACCTCGTCCTCTGTTTTAGTAAAAGTCTGCTGCATGTTTAACAGTAATACACCAACATTGTGAAATCTTCAAACAGACATCTTAACCACAGATGCAACATGTTTGGGTTATAAAGAAGCTTCCAGGAACAGTTTTAGTTCTTTCTGAGAAAGGATGAAACTCAACACATCAGAACTAAACATGAAGAACACTATTTTAAAAAAATCTAAGAGCAACATTTAACATTATTTACCTTCTACAAAGCATAACATCATCAAATGTTTCTGGGAATCTGGGGAAATCTTGGTATAGCTCCTTATCATGATGCTCCCAACACATTTCACTGTAGATTTGGTGTTCTTAGGATTAAATACACACGCGACTCTTCTTTTCAGTTCAGCGTAGTGCAGTTGTTCCTGCTGCTTTCAGGTCATCCTGCAACACTCTTTGAGTGGCTGCTGGCTTTTCATTATAGCTTCTTTATTCTAAAAGCACATTGTGACATTGTGTGGTATCGTGAACTTTCCACGATTTCTTGTGATTGATGGAACTGTTTGTACTGATACGATGATTGATAATATCTGGTGGAGCTAAAAGTTACTGAGATGTAGAACCACAGACACTGATGAAGATCATATGAGGGTGAGTGTACACAGGAGGGAGTAACTCCGTATCTGCAGCTCAACACCACCTCGCTGTAACCTTCTTTACATTTAAATGAAGGTAAAATTGGTGGCGGTACAGAACAGCTCAATAATAATTAGACTAATTGAAAACTCAGCCAGGCATGAATGAATTTCCTCTCAGTAATGGTTTGGGTTTGTAATTTTAATTCAATTTGATTTAGAAAACAAACATTCTGCTAATATGTTCTGCTAATAAAAAACGTCTGTGTGCAGCTTAAGATTCGTCCTGAGATAAAGTTCTGAAAGATGAGCAGAGGATGAAGAACTTTATAGATCCTACTTCAAAGAGTCTATTGGGTTAAATTTCATTTTATTGAATTTATCTCTTTTAAAATAATTCAACGTAAAAAATTCACATTTTGAAAACTGTTCCATAAAACCTATTAATCATTTTTTCTTTGCTATAATAAAATGTTAATTATATTTAAAGGTTTTGTTATTATTGTCTTTATTCGTCTGTTCCAGGGTACAGGGCGTGATATGATCAGGATGGTTTGCTCCTCAGCCCGGCTGTCGGGTGGAGATAATCTAAGAGCGATTGCTCCGTCCTCCAGCCTGAGGGAAACTGCTTACCTCTGTCATGGATAAGTGCACCACCATCTCACTGTCATTCTAACCAGCCTGAAGGTGAAGTGGTGGAACATTTATAGGTGAAGAGTCAGTGATAAAGTGATGAGTTGATGTGGTCTGAGGAAGAAACCGCTCACCTTGGGGTCCAGCTGGATGAACCTGTGTTTGCCTCTGGTGGCAAAAGTAGATCTACGCACCACATGACTGTGATGGAAATGGTAGTGGTCCTCCAGTCCACCAATCTGTGACCAATAAACACATCCAACCACATCAGTTCAAAGCAATTAATCATTCTATTAATCACAAAGAAACCTCTACATCACACTTTAAAAGTAAAAGTGAAGGGGTAACAGGGTGAGAGTGGTGACAGGGTGAGAGTGGTAACAGGGTGGCAGGGTGAGAGCGGTGGCAGGGTGACAGGATGAGAGTGGTAACAGGGTGAGAGCGGTGACAGGGTGAGAGCGGTGACAGGGTGAGAGTGGTGACAGGGTGACAGGGTGAGAGCAGTGACAGGGTGAGAGCGGTGACAGGATGAGAGTGGTAACAGGGTGAGAGTGGTAACAGGGTGAGAGTGGTGACAGGATGAGAGTGGTAAAAGGGTGAGAGTGGTGACAAAATGAGCGTGGTGACAGGGTGAGAGTGGTAACAGGGTGACAGGATGAGAGTGGTGACAGGGTGAGAGCGGTGACAGGGTGAGAGTGGTGACAGGATGAGAGTGGTGAAAGGGTGAGAGTGGTGACAGGATGAGCGTGGTGAAAGGGTGAGAGTGGTGACAGGGTGAGCGTGGTGACAGGGTGAGAGTGGTGACGGTGAGAGCGGTGACAGGGTGAGAGTGGTGACAGGATGAGAGCAATGAAAGGGTGAGAGTGGTGAAAGGGTGAGAGTGGTGACAGGGTGAGAGCGATGAAAGGGTGAGAGTGGTGAAAGGGTGAGAGTGGTGACAGGGTGAGAGGGGTGACAGGGTGAGAGTGGTGACCGGGTGGCAGGATGAGAGCGGTGACAGGGTGAGAGGGTGAGAGTGGTGACAGGGTGAGAGGGGTGACAGGGTGGCAGGGTGAGAGCGGTGGCAGGGTGACGATGAGAGTGGTAACAGGGTGAGAGCGGTGACAGGGTGAGAGCGGTGACAGGGTGAGAGTGGTGACAGGGTGAGAGCAGTGACAGGGTGAGAGCGGTGACAGGATGAGAGTGGTGACAGGGTGAGAGTGGTAACAGGGTGAGAGTGGTAACGGTGAGAGTGGTGACAGGATGAGAGTGGTAAAAGGGTGAGAGTGGTGACAGGGTGGCAGGATGAGAGTGGTGACAGGGTGAGAGCGGTGACAGGGTGAGAGTGGTGACAGGATGAGAGTGGTGAAAGGGTGAGAGTGGTGACAGGATGAGCGTGGTGAAAGGGTGAGAGTGGTGACAGGGTGAGCGTGGTGACAGGGTGAGAGTGGTGACGGTGAGAGCGGTGACAGGGTGAGAGTGGTGACAGGATGAGCATTGTGACAGGATGAGAGCAGTGAAAGGGTGAGAGTGGTGAAAGGGTGAGAGTGGTGACAGGGTGAGATCGATGACAGGGTGAGAGCGGTGACAGGGTGAGAGGGGTGACAGGGTGAGAGTGGTGACCGGGTGGCAGGATGAGAGTGGTGACCGGGTGGCAGGATGAGAGCGGTGACAGGGTGAGAGTGGTGACCGGGTGGCAGGATGAGAGCGGTGAGAGTGGTGACAGGGTGAGAGGGGTGACAGGGTGAGAGGGGTGAGAGGGTGAGAGTGGTGACAGGGTGAGAGGGGTGACAGGGTGAGAGGGGTGACAGGGTGAGAGTGGTGACCGGGTGGCAGGATGAGAGCGGTGAGAGTGGTGACAGGGTGAGAGGGGTGACAGGGTGAGAGGGGTGACAGGGTGAGAGGGGTGACAGGGTGAGAGTGGTAACAGGGTGGCAGGGTGAGAGCGGTGGCAGGGTGACGATGAGAGTGGTAACAGGGTGAGAGCGGTGACAGGGTGAGAGCGGTGACAGGATGAGAGTGGTGACAGGGTGAGAGTGGTAACAGGGTGAGAGTGGTAACAAGGTGAGAGTGGTGACAGGATGAGAGTGGTAAAAGGGTGAGAGCGGTGACAGGATGAGCGTGGTGACAGGGTGAGAGTGGTGACAGGGTGGCAGGATGAGAGTAGTGACAGGGTGAGAGTGGTAAAAGGGTGACAGGATGAGAGTGGTGACAGGGTGAGAGCGGTGACAGGGTGAGAGTGGTGACAGGATGAGAGTGGTGACAGGATGAGCGTGGTGAAAGGGTGAGAGTGGTGACAGGATGAGCGTGGTGAAAGGGTGAGAGTGGTGACAGGGTGAGCGTGGTGACCGGGTGAGAGTGGTGACGGTGAGAGCGGTGACAGGGTGAGAGTGGTGACAGGATGAGCATGGTGACAGGATGAGAGCAGTGAAAGGGTGAGAGTGCTGAAAGGGTGAGAGTGGTGACAGGGTGAGAGCGATGACAGGGTGAGAGCGGTGACAGGGTGAGAGGGGTGACAGGGTGAGAGTGGTGACCGGGTGGCAGGATGAGAGCGGTGACAGGGTGACCGGGTGGCAGGATGAGAGCGGTGACAGGGTGAGAGCGGTGAGAGTGGTGACAGGGTGAGAGGGGTGACAGGGTGAGAGTGGTGACAGGGTGAGAGGAGTGACAGGGTGAGAGGGATGACAGGGTGAGAGGGATGACCGGGTGGCAGGATGAGAGTGGTGACAGGGTAAGAGTGGTGACAGGGTGAGAGGGGTGACAGGGTGAGAGGGGTGAGAGGGGTGACAGGATGAGAGTGGTGACAGGGTGAGAGGGATGACCGGGTGGCAGGATGAGAGTGGTGACAGGGTAAGAGTGGTGACAGGGTGAGAGGGGTGACAGGGTGAGAGGGGTGACAGGGTGAGAGGGGTGAGAGGGGTGACAGGATGAGAGTGGTGACAGGGTGAGAGGGATGACCGGGTGGCAGGATGAGAGTGGTGACAGGGTAAGAGTGGTGACAGGGTGAGAGGGGTGACAGGATGAGAGTGGTGACAGGGTGAGAGGGGTGACAGGGTGAGAGGGGTGACAGGGTGAGAGGGGTGAGAGGGTGAGAGGGATGACCGGGTGGCAGCATGAGAGTGGTGACAGGGTAAGAGTGGTGACAGGGTGAGAGGGGTGACAGGGTGAGAGGGGTGAGAGCGGTGACAGGATGAGAGTGGTGACAGGGTGAGCGGGATGACCGGGTGGCAGGATGAGAGTGGTGACAGGGTAAGAGTGGTGACAGGGTGAGAGGGGTGACAGGGTGAGAGGGGTGACAGGGTGAGAGGGGTGACCGGGTGGCAGGATGAGAGTGGTGACAGGGTAAGAGTGGTGACAGGGTGAGAGGGGTGACAGGGTGAGAGGGGTGACAGGGTGAGAGGGGTGAGAGGGGTGACAGGATGAGAGTGGTGACAGGGTGAGAGGGGTGACAGGGTGAGAGGGGTGACAGGGTGAGAGGGGTGAGAGGGGTGACCGGGTGGCAGGATGAGAGTGGTGACAGGGTGAGAGGGGTGACAGGGTGAGAGCGGTGACAGGGTGAGAGGGGTGACAGGGTGAGAGGGGTGACAGGGTGAGAGGGGTGGCAGGATGAGAGTGGTGACAGGGTGAGAGGGGTGACAGGGTGAGAGGGGTGGCAGGATGAGAGTGGTGACAGGGTGAGAGGGGTGACAGGGTGAGAGGGGTGGCAGGATGAGAGTGGTGACAGGGTGAGAGGGGTGACAGGGTGAGAGCGGTGACAGGGTGAGAGTGGTGACAGGGTGAGAGGGGTGACAGGGTGAGAGGGGTGACCGGGTGGCAGGATGAGAGTGGTGACAGGGTAAGAGGGGTGACAGGGTGAGAGGGGTGACAGGGTGAGAGGGGTGACAGGGTGAGAGGGGTGAAAGGGTGAGAGCGGTGACAGGGTGAGAGTGGTGACAGGGTGAGAGGGGTGACCGGGTGGCAGGATGAGAGTGGTGACAGGGTGAGAGGGGTGACAGGGTGAGAGGGGTGACAGGGTGAGAGGGGTGACAGGGTGAGAGGGGTGACAGCAGGGCTCTAGAGTGCGACCAATTTGGTCGCACATGCGACCTAATTTCTCAATGGTGCGACTAAAAAAAATCTCAGGTCGCACCGGTGCGACCAGGCGTCCGAGGGAAAAAATAAACAACAGACACACATTAAGCCAATATCATGGTCTAAACCAATCAGAGATAGTGAAGGGCGGGACAATATTGTAGCGGTGATATGTGAGCGACATTCAGCTCAGCCAATCAGAATGCAGCACCAGGTTTATACACGTGCGTTTGGACTCGCCGGATGTCCCCAGAATGGAAGTTCGGGTTCTGGAGCTCGGCGGTGTAAAGTGTTGTAACGCTCACTTAAGTCCTGACTAAACAGTTAAAGTGACTCGACCCTGTCGTGTGCCTTTATTCCCACACCTCCACCACCGCACAGCAAAAGACCCGCAGCATCCCCACCGGACAGCGGCTAGGTGAGCCGACCCTCTACAGTAGCAAGGGGCTAATGCTAGCGGTAAAGTGTTGCGATAGTGAAAGTAAAAACACGACAATATTTTCGTTAAGTAAAATATAAAAATAACTAAAAGACCAAAATATATTACAATACATGTAGTCAAAATACACAGTGAGTGCACCGCAAGCGATTTTGGGAATCTGTGTAAAAGATTCAGTAAAGCAGATAATATAATGCACTGCATTTAAGATTACACTCTAACACACACACAAACATATACATATAATTTTAAATATACACACACATATAAATAGATATACACACATACATACACATTTACTCTATTATTTTTATAATTTATAATAGTGTGCTATAATTAGTCTGTAATACTATAATTAACTGTAAAGAAGACAGTGGCCGGCAATAGTATATTCGTGACTGGTTCTAATACATTTCGAATTGAAAGGCTGAAAAAGCCCAATGCATCTATAAAACACATTACATGCCACGATAAATGCACTGCCCAAGTGTCCCCCTCTCCCCACTGCCCTTCATTGTCAGGCAGCAGAAAACAGATCATCAGACGAGGCCATGTTGACCAGATTGTTAGTTATTTCCAAGTCAATATTGCCTGTATGGACAGTGATTAAAAAAAAAAAAAAAAAAAGTGAACCTGTAAAACTGCGGTGTTAAATGCGATGCGGTCGAAAATTTGGGTGCACCTAACTTTTGTGCTGGTGCACCTAAGAAAAAAAGTTAGGTGCACCAGTGCAACCAGTGCAAAAAGTTAGTCTAGAGCCCTGGACAGGGTGAGAGATGTTTGGTCAGAGAAATGAAGCTGTTATCCAGCAGAAGTTCTGATGTTCACTGCTGGACTCCAGACTGAAGGGACGATGGAGCAGCCAGGAATCTTTCACATGTGGGAATCCGACTCAAATCTTTTCTGTCACTGAGAACTGGGATCATATTTCTGTTTTTCTCTCATTTTTATTCGTGTCTATATAATTTCAGATGCAATAGTCAGTGGATTGAGGGAGTTAAACCGTGGTCTCTGTAAATGGTGCCATTTAAGAAAAATCAATTGGTGACATAGAAAGTGAGAGAGACTTAAAGCGCTGGTTTAAACGTACAGTTCTAGCATTGCATCAGCTTGTGTATTTATTTGTACCACAGAAACTGGTGTTCCGATTCATCCCAGAGCTGGTGAGTGGGGCTGAGCTCAGGGCTCTGTGCAGGACGCTGGAGTTTCTTTAAACCAAACCACAGACACAATCATACTGGAACAGGAAAGGGCCTTCCCTAACATGTTGCTGCAAAGTTGTAAGCATATCATTTCCTTTATATGATTAATTTATTACACGTTAGCAACTTTATTTTTAACATAAATTCCAAACATAAAAGGAGTGTCCCAATACTTTTGTCCATATAGTGTATTTAAAAAAATTTAAAACGTAATAGTTTTAAGTGAATTATAATAACAAATGTAAATGTATTTATTTATAAAATTCTAGCTAAGACATGGACTTTCTGTTTGGCTCTTGTTAGGATCTGGACTGGACTTGGACTTAATCCTGGTAAATCTTTTAAACAGATGAATAATTGTTTCCACACGTTCCTGTATCGACACGTACGACCTGTTAACTCTGTTCTTATTAGAATCAATAGAACAGCGCGGTTTGGACGATTGCCTAAAAACATCCGTATGGACGCAGACTTATTGTGCCTCCTGCAAAGAGGACGAACAGTTCAGGGTCCAGATATTCAGTCCTGCACTCTCAGATTAGACGCCAAAGCACAAAAATGTGCTGGGACTCGAGAATCTGTAACACATGCAGTCAGCAGCCGGACACAATCATCTTATCTCAGAGGCACGAAACATCCTCCAAATATTACAGAAAATATCGCTTCTATTAGTTTTCGTGATCACTGTAAAACATTAAAATACACCCTATAAACTGAACATTTTTAAGGAGGGGGTCATTTTAAGCACCAATTTTAGATATGCTCATTTCCCCTATGTGCTCAGGAACTCTCTGCTGGTTGAGAAATGCTGCAGGTTTGCATAAGCCAACACAAGTGCAGCAGCAGAGCGCATCTTTCAACCAGTCAGCAGTGGATTCATACCAGGAGTCTCAGCATGTACAGAGGACCATGCGACTCCTTTCCTATTTTTTAGCCACAGACAGTAAAAGTCACTGTTGCAGCAACAAGCTGGAGACTTCCTGTTCGACCTTTTAGCCTAACCCACCCACCCCCCAAAAAACATTCAGTGATTTAACCCAATTAAGGATGATTAATGAAACAATGGAACTACATAAAAGTTCAGGTTATTATTTATTATTATTATAACGTCCTGTTTTACACTCTGGTTCCATCATGACAGGACGGGTCGTTACTGCTTACACAAGATTCATCAGTTCAGGTTTAATATCAAACACAGTCATGAACTATTTAGTGTCTCCAGTTCACCTCACTTACACGCCTCTGTACTGTGGGAGGAAACCGGAGCTCCCGGAGTAAACACACACAGACACGAGGAGAACATGCAAACTCCACACAGAAAGGACCCGGACCGCCCCGGCTGGGGATCAAACCCAGGACCTTCTTGCTGTGAGGCAAAAAGTTCAGACAGTTACCACATAAGATTTGGGTTGTTGTTGCGTTTTTCTGTAGAAAATGTGAATGATTGTGGCGTGGTTTGAGGTAGCTGAGCTGCTTATAGAAGGAACTGTCCTAGTTCGGTTGCCAGATTTCAACTGTTACAAATCCCTCATCACGGAGTCATCATGTATTTTTCTATTGAACCCTGCTATAACGCATCCTGGCAACCCTCATTTATTTATTTTTCAATAAGTTGTAGGCATGAAATATTTCAGTAAAACTGTAGATAAAGTATGACTGAATCTCACCTGACCCAGGTTAGTAAAACCATATTTAGAAGCGAGTTGATCAGCTTGTTGGGCTCCTCCTCGGATCCTCACAGCCCAGTGGTTAGTGAACACACCGCCGGAGAGCGACGCTCCATCCGCCGCTAATAAACCAAACACCAGCAGAACCACCAACACAGGCATCATGTATCCTTACACAGCACCGGACTATCAAACTAACGCTTCCGTTCGTCCTCAGAGAGAAGCTGTGAGGTAAACAGAGAACATGTTAAAGAGACGCGGTCGCTTCTCCTCAGATCTTTCTTCACTTCTCTGTTAAATCATCTCAGGAGAAGCGCGTCCACGCGCCTCAGACTGACAGGAACGCGAGTGCGCGCGCGGCAGCCAATCACGCGCGCGGACTTCAGGGCGCGTGCCAAAACCTGACGTCACTCACTCACCTGTTAAACTTCACCTGGTGAGGAGCAGAATCAACCGGAAGTTTCTGTTCACCTGTACAAGAACCTGAACTTCATGTGAGTCCTAAACACAGTCATGGACAATTTAGTGTCTCCATTTCACCTCACTTACACGTCTTTGGACTGTGGGAGGAAACCGGAGCACCCGGAGGAAACCCACACGGGGAGAACATGCAAACTCCACACAGAAGGGACCCGGACCGCTCCACCTGGGAATAGAACCCAGGACCTTCTCTCTGTGAGGCGACAGTGTTACCCACCGAGCCATCGTGCCCCCCCCCCTCCCCCCCTCCCCATTATCAGTGATTGTGATGAAGCTCCTGATGCTGATCAGATTTAAGTCTAAAACCACCATTTAATTTAATGATTATCATAATAATTCATACAGTGTTTCATTCATTCATCAGTAAAATAAAGTTCTGTTCTGAAGAAGTTCCAGCTGTGTTCTAGTCTTTATAAAAGTTCAGCATATTGTGAATCAGGGTGAATGAATTATTCAGAATGAGCCTCTGAGAAAGTGGGAGAATAATCACCTTCAGTCTCTGCAATCACATCAGTGGGGTCTGAACTCCTAAATACTTCTTAATCCCATAAACCCCAGTAAGGTTCTCCAAATCAAGCACATGTACTGAAACACACTCATTACTGCAGTGATTGCAGGTATTCATTCATTTATACATAAATACATCTTCAGTAACTGGTTCATCATGAACAGATTAAGTTGGGTCCAGATGTTACTCAGAAACCCTGGCCACAGTGCAGGTCCATCACAGATCATCCCTTAATCCCTCATCCACACTTCCTTCAGACACCCAGATGAACCAAAACATCAGGACCACTCACCTAACATCCTCATCCCTGACCAGCCGAGACATCTGAAGGAGACCTGAGGTATCTGCTACCAGAACTTTACCAGCTGAGGACCAGCTGAACGTGATGATTAATTTATTAATATTCGATATGATCCGTTACAGTGCTTCCACCTTCTGTTAGGAGTTTTTCACTACAGCTTTTATTTTTGTAACTTCAGGTTATTTTGAAGTTAAACTCACTGCAAACTTTTACTACAGATACTTTAGTGGTAAATAAAATAATGCTAGATGGGCAGTTAGCATTGTGTGCTAATAATGTGTGATGGAATGATGGAGGTGTCAGTAATCTCGATCATCATTTCCAATCTAATAATAAATGTAAAATTTTCTGATTCTTCTGTTTCTTTAAGATTAGAACATAAAAAAACATTACATTTAGTGAGCAGAGTTTAAACTTAAACGTAACACTTTTACTCTTTTATTATTATTATTATTATTATTATTATTATTGATTTATTGATTAATTGTTTATAAGTGTAAATAATATGAAATGCTGTAAGGTCGATACCATCACTGATGTACTGAGCTTTTATCTCATGATCTTTTCTGGAGTTTCTCTGGGATCATGTTAGCTAGTTTTTAGGTTTGATTTATGCAGATTAATCAGATTTAGGAAACTGAGGAGCATAAACTGAAGATTAAATGTGATTGTGATTCACTGGCATCAAAATAAATCAGCAGCTGTAGTCGATCATAATCAGTAATAAAGAATTTGGAGGCCATGATACAAGGTCGTTACCATGAAATAATCATTGGGGAGAACCGAATCTCTCTGGGGGGTGGAAGTGTGTGTGTGTGTGTGTGTGTGTGTGTGTGTGTGTGTGTGTGTAGGGGGGTTCTGCTATTCTGAAACATTCCTGTCATATTATCAGCTGATGGGAACACTGACGGATCCTAACATTACTTAAGGCTAGTGAGGGAATGTTTATCTGAATACTTTGGGGGTGTTTCAGGAGAAGAAACATTCACTTCTGTAAAGTACCAGCAGGTGGCGCCTTCTGCTCGATGTTTCCTCAGTGTCCTGCTCCTCACAGGGTGGGTCTCTGTTCTCTCTAGTTCTCTCACTTCTGGTTTCTGGGTGTCAGCCTTGTTTACCAAATGTTCTGGTACTCTGGGCAGTGAGGAGGACACTTGTTCCTGTTATAAATGAAGTGCAGATGTTTCAGTAAAAAAGTGAAACCAGAAAAATGATGAAACTTCATGAGGAACCTGTTCAGACTCCAGAACTATATTCACTCACCAGTGTGGTTTCACAGCAGTTTACTGACCGTCACCACCTCCAAACCAAATAAATCAAGCTACACAGTTTTATACAGGCTCTTCATAAAGAGTTTCATTCTGAAGAACTGACCACTACAATATCAGGGTTTAGTGAATTTATTATTGTGATTAATATGATAAAACTACCGTGATGGGAGTAGTCTTTTCCAAGTGACCACCGTCTACAGATTATGAGGTCTTCACTAAATAAGTGTTAGCAGATCTTAACCCATTTAAACATCTACAGAAGATTTTGGACTGAAGTCGTGTCTCACAATTATCTGGTCACCACAATTATCAAAACACCAAACGAGGACAGAATGGCGTTTTATTAAACCAGTACAGTTCCATGGACCTCAGAAACTGGTTTGGTGGCTCATGATGGCCCAGTAATTTGTCACACTGCTATATATTTGCTAAAATAAATTGAGAACTTGTTAAGAGGAAGTGGTTTACGCTGAACTTCTCTTTGGTCCCTGTCAGGGTTCTGTGTTTCCACACAAATGGTTGATTTCTGTTAATGTTGTCTGCTCAGTACTAGGTACACTATCTGGCCAGAAGTATGTGGACACCTGCTTTAACAGCCTCAAGTCTTCCTGGAGATCTTTCCACTACAGTTTTCTGATGTGCCATTGAAAGTTTGAGCAGATTCTTTCAGTGAGGCGTTTGTGAGATTGAGCACTGATGTTAAACTAAACCTGGATTACAACTGGTGTTTTAATTTATCCTAAAGCTGTTCAGTAGAGTTGGGGTTGGCAGGGCGGCGGGGTCAAACCATGCAGTGTGAATCCACTGAGCCTCTAGAGGTACAAATGTAATCATTTCTTTTATATAAAAGCACAGAGCCATAAAGTCTGTGTATTATCTATAAAGATTTGATTGATTTAGATCTATGTAAATATTATGTTATTAACAATATTTTGGTCAATAAGCATGGCATTTATTAGAGGGATCAGCGAGTTTTAGGATTATTACTAAGCAAATCATTAAAATCATAAATCAATAAAAGTCAATTGAATAATAAAATAAATAAACTATTTTTAATTTGAACAGAATGAAAGATGTGATGTGTTTACTTCTGCTTACATCTAAAAGTTTTATGTTTCTTTATTCATTATTAATCCTCAGTTCTGCTATTTTCTCATTTTCATGATAAAGTTGCTTTAATGTGAGTGTTAAACTGTTCTGTTTCTCCAGATATTTCTATTTTATTTGCGTTAAGAAATAAAAATTAAAGATGAGTGAGGACGCCTTTAAAGCCTCAAAGTTGATTCGCTGAAAAGAGTTGTTTGAATGTATCGGTTCCTTTTATGAATCACTCATTAGTATTCTACTCAGTTGAAAAGTTTGAGCGATTCACTCGCAGCCCTGAATACTTGTGTACTTGTGTACTATCTCTATGGTTAGTGTAGTGCGGATGAGTGTGTGCTGTGGTACTCTCAGGTACTCTGTAGTATGTTAGTATGTAGAAGACTTTCACATGAAGCTCGATGTGTTTAACCGGAAACTGAGGAGCTTTTTCTGGTTGTTGAGCTGAAAAGAGGAAAAAAACGATGAGCAGCAGAAACATGAAGCAGCTTCAGCGCTCGGTTCCTCCTTCTGCTTCTCTCAGAGCTTCTCGTCATGTCGGACAGGAGAAAGTTTTCAGCCAAAACCAGTTAAATTAGTGGTTTTACTGGGAGATAAAAGTGGAATCTGAGTCTGTGTTGATTCTAACGGATCCTCGGTGTTTATGATGGATGTTGTGAGTCACTTTTATTTCATCTCAACATAAACTCACATTTAACATCAAATAACCCATAAAACGGAATAATTTGCACATTTACATGCACTGTTTATGTGGTTAATTTAACATTTGAATTAAATTCGATGGCAAACATTTTATATTTGAATGAAGTTATTTGTTAAAAATGCAGCAGCTTTTATTAGATCAGTTTGATGGTGTTGAAAGTTCTATAATGTTCTTTACATTTGTGATTATGATTAACTATAGTCAGTGATTTCTCTGTGCCCATGTAAATAGGGTTAGTTTAACTATTAAAAACTACATGGAACAGTGGTCTCTTTGCCGAGGCTGTAAATAAAACCTAAACTGTCACTTCATGTTGAGAGAACATTGGTTTGGGTGGTCAGATGTAATCCAGGAACCACAAAAATCCTAAGAACTGGTTCTGTTAGTTATAATAGTAATAATAGTAATAATAAATATTTTATAAAAAAGTAATACATTATTTTTATTGACTTGTTCTCTGCACTAGTGACGCTGGTGCATCGTATTATTTTTTACACTTTAATATATCCTTTTATTCCAAATGCATAAAATATTTTAAAATAATGTTTTATTTGAGTACATGTGATGTATTAAACTAGAAGCAGGGTTCATTTCTATATTACATCTTTATATCTCAATAATTATGTGGTAACTAAAATGTTATTACAGTATTGTACATTACTGGGGGGTAAAATGCCTAAAATCTTTAAATTAGCCTCTTAAAAAGATTATATTTTGATGTATTTTTTGGGAATGCAGTGAGCCGTGATCCATCTTTGTTTATAAAAGACTTTTATACCCATCATTTCAGCACCTGATTAGATGATTTTTAAACATTTTACCTCATTCTAAGCTTCAACTGCCCCAAACATTTACAGTTTCTGTTAGAGATATTAACTTCATTATGGGTAAATATTTAGTAATGAAGTCGATTACATGTGAAATATTTTATTTCTGTAATGTTTTAGTGTAAATAAGGACCAAAGTGGATTTACTGATCACTACGTTCAGTTTTTATTACATTTTACAGCCTGCTGAACTTTTCTGAGCTTTGTGTTGTTGTGCTTTTTCTGTCTCTTAGAAGCTTTAAAGAAATCCAAAACCTCCAGAGTTCAGTAATACTTGGTGTTAAGTGGGCGTGGTGATTTAGTGCTGAGAAGATCAGATCCCACATTCTGTTTAACACAAAATAGAATTAAATGGGACTCAATTACAATTAAATGATATAAATAAAGTCAGATGTTGAGGTCACCAGTGGAACAAACTGTGTTATATAGATGCAGATTCAAACATCCACCAGTTACAGAGAGAGAAGAGAACGGTGAGATGAACCATAACAGAGGAAGTTGCAGCTTTGTGTGTTTGGAGCAGAACGATGAAGAAACTCTGTAACGTCACACATGAGTCTGTTTTAGCCTCAGATGATGCAAATGTAGATGTTTCTTCTACACATGCAATATCAGCCAGAATAAACCAGAATCTTTGTGCAAGAGCATCAGGTCATGATGGAGCTTTAGATCTTGATGGATCAGTGTCCTGGGATGGAGGCGGTGTGGTGGCACCAGATACAGGCAGAAGTTATTAAATTGACTTGAATTGGTTCACCAGGACTGTGGGGCTGTGCAGCATCCACACTAGTGGCTGCATCACCATAGCAACCAAACATGATGATGTAAACAGAATGAAGAAGGTGTGAATGTCATCATCCCGCCCATGCATACAGGAACCACAACAGGAACCCGCCCATGCATACAGGAACCACGACAGGAACCCATGCATGCTTGCAGATGATTGGACGTTATTGTTGTGTTGGATGAAATTCAGCAGGTTCTCCCGGTACATGGAGAAACACAGAGAGCAGAATATAAAGGACAGTATGAGATTCGTCCCACATGCAGCCGTTTAAAGCTTTAATGAGGAACACGTGTGGTTTAAGGTGTGACCTGCTGAAAAATCCCAGAGACGTTCTGGTCTTCAGCGTCTCCAGCAGCGAGTGGGACGAGATCTTTATGAACTCTTCTTAATGACTGCAGTGTAAAAGATTTTATGATGCTCCATGTTTTACAGGACGAGGGTTTGCAGACGGCAGTGTGAACAATAGAGGCTTTTTACCAGCCGTCTGATTCACCATTCTGTTCAGACTGTAAAAGCACCAAAAGTTTTCGGACAGTTTTCTATCTGAGCCGTCAGTTCTCATGGTGCGTTTGCAGCTCGGTGGTTCTGCAGAGACGTTTCTGACCTGTTTCATTCTTCTCTGTGTTGAAGTGCAGCAGTCTGATGGCCACACGTCTCACTGCTACATTTATTCTTAGACTTCCTGTTTCACAAACCCACAAAATCCTCGCTCAGATATTTATTCTGCACCTTTAACCTCCTGACTGAGCATTCAGTTTGTGTCAGTAACGTTCATGTTCAGAGCTGCTGGTGTGTGCTGAACATCTGTATTCAGTGTGGATTGTTCCACAGCTGCAGCAGCTGCTGAGTTGAGATGCACCGTGCTCCAGTTTTCCTCTCGTCATGCAAAACAAAAGATCGTCCTCTCAACTCTGTTCCATTTACCCCCCCACACACACACCCTCCTCCCTATTCTCAGTACAGACAGACAGCGCTGGTGTTGGCCTGCTGCACCGGGACGTTTCCTGGATTGTGGTGTTTTTGGAGAACCGTACCCGCCTCCCGTGGCACGCGGCCGCTCCTATTATCCTGAACTTTTCCTTCTGTGAGCCAGTGAAAGTGGAAAAACAGCCAGAAACATCCTGAAGAATTTCCTCCTCTGTAGAACGTGTGAGGAACTGAAGAGATTATCAGACTGACATTTGATACAGGAACAGAAACTGAAAATACACGACAGCTTAAAATATATTTATAATATTTAACTGGTCGTGTTTCCATCCGAAACTTTCAAACTTTTAAAAGAATTTCCATGAACTACAGAAACAGGAAAATTCCTGAGCATGACGTATTGTTAGTGGAAAAGAAAAACTCAGAGTCGTAAAATAAACTGAGTTCTTCTACTGAGTGTAGTGAAACGACGAGTAAAATTAATTACAGTTTATATTTTTGGCATTTAGTGACGCTTTTATCCAAAGCGACTTACAGTACAGTTACAGTATACAGTCTGAGCAATTGTGGGTTAAGGGCCTTGCTCAAGGGCCCAACAGCAGCAACCTGGCAGTGGTGGGACTTAAACTGGCGACCTTCTGATTACTAGTCCAGTATCTTAACCACTAGGCTACGGCTTGCCAGTTACTCATGATGGAACAGATTACAAATTACAAACCATGGAAATTAAAGCGTCTTTAAAGTCCAGCAGTTAATAGATCCCTCACCCCCACACACCATCAGAACATCTAATAGATCCCTCACCCCCACACACCATCAGATCCACATCTAATAGATCCCTCACCCTCACACACACCATCAGATCCACATCTAATAGATCCCTCACCCTCACACACACCATCAGATCCACATCTAATAGATCCCTCACCCTCACACGCACCATCAGATCCACATCTAATAGATCCCTCACCCTCACACACACCATCAGATCCACATCTAATAGATCCCTCACCCTCACACACACCATCAGATCCACATCTAATAGATCCCTCACCCTCACACACATCATCAGATCCACATCTAATAGATCCCTCACCCTCACACGCACCATCAGATCCACATCTAATAGATCCCTCACCCTCACACACATCATCAGATCCACATCTAATAGATCCTTCACCCTCACACACATCATCAGATCCACATCTAATAGATCCCTCACCCTCACACGCACCATCAGATCCACATCTAATAGATCTCTCACCCTCACACACACCATCAGATCCACAACTAATAGATCCCTCACCCTCACACACACACCATCAGATCCACATCTAATAGATCCCTCACCCTCACACACATCATCAGATCCACATCTAATAGATCCCTCACCCTCACACACACACACACCATCAGATCCACATCTAATAGATCCCTCACCCTCACACACATCATCAGATCCACATCTAATAGATCCCTCACCCTCACACACACCATCAGATCCACATCTAATAGATCCCTCACCCTCACACACATCATCAGATCCACATCTAATAGATCCCTCACCCTCACACGCACCATCAGATCCACATCTAATAGATCCCTCACCCTCACACGCACCATCAGATCCACATCTAATAGATCCCTCACACACACACACCATCAGATCCACATCTAATAGATCCCTCACCCTGACACACATCATCAGATCCACATCTAATAGATCCCTCACCCTCACCCTCACACGCACCATCAGATCCACAACTAATAGATCCCTCACCCTCACACACATCATCAGATCCACATCTAATAGATCCCTCACACACATCATCAGATCCACAACTAATAGATCCCTCACCCTCACACACATCATCAGATCCACATCTAATAGATCCCTCACCCTCACACGCACCATCAGATCCACATCTAATAGATCCCTCACCCTCACACACCATCAGATCCACAACTAATAGATCCCTCACCCTCACACACCATCAGATCCACATCTAATAGATCCCTCACCCTCACACACATCATCAGATCCACATCTAATAGATCCCTCACCCTCACACACCATCAGATCCACAACTAATAGATCCCTCACCCTCACACACATCATCAGATCCACATCTAATAGATCCCTCACACACATCATCAGATCCACAACTAATAGATCCCTCACCCTCACACACCATCAGATCCACAACTAATAGATCCCTCACCCTCACACACATCATCAGATCCACATCTAATAGATCCCTCACCCTCACACACCATCAGATCCACAACTAATAGATCCCTCACCCTCACACACATCAGATCCACATCTAATAGATCCCTCACCCTCACACACACCATCAGATCCACATCTAATAGATCCCTCACCCTCACACACACCATCAGATCCACATCTAATAGATCCCTCACCCTCACACACATCATCAGATCCACATCTAATAGATCCCTCACCCTCACACACATCAGATCCACATCTAATAGATCCCTCACCCTCACACACACCATCAGATCCACATCTAATAGATCCCTCACCCTCACACGCACCATCAGATCCACATCTAATAGATCCCTCACCCTCACACACCATCAGATCCACATCTAATAGATCCCTCACCCTCACACACCATCAGATCCACAACTAATAGATCCCTCACCCTCACACACATCATCAGATCCACATCTAATAGATCCCTCACCCTCACACACCATCAGATCCACAACTAATAGATCCCTCACCCTCACACACATCAGATCCACATCTAATAGATCCCTCACCCTCACACACACCATCAGATCCACATCTAATAGATCCCTCACCCTCACACACACCATCAGATCCACATCTAATAGATCCCTCACCCTCACACACATCATCAGATCCACATCTAATAGATCCCTCACCCTCACACACCATCAGATCCACAACTAATAGATCCCTCACCCTCACACACATCAGATCCACATCTAATAGATCCCTCACCCTCACACACACCATCAGATCCACATCTAATAGATCCCTCACCCTCACACACATCATCAGATCCACATCTAATAGATCCCTCACCCTCACACACCATCAGATCCACAACTAATAGATCCCTCACCCTCACACACATCAGATCCACATCTAATAGATCCCTCACCCTCACACACACCATCAGATCCACAACTAATAGATCCCTCACCCTCACACACACCATCAGATCCACATCTAATAGATCCCTCACCCTCACACACATCATCAGATCCACATCTAATAGATCCCTCACCCTCACACGCACCATCAGATCCACATCTAATAGATCCCTCACCCTCACACGCACCATCAGATCCACATCTAATAGATCCCTCACACACACACACCATCAGATCCACATCTAATAGATCCCTCACCCTGACACACATCATCAGATCCACATCTAATAGATCCCTCACCCTCACCCTCACACGCACCATCAGATCCACAACTAATAGATCCCTCACCCTCACACACATCATCAGATCCACATCTAATAGATCCCTCACACACATCATCAGATCCACAACTAATAGATCCCTCACCCTCACACACATCATCAGATCCACATCTAATAGATCCCTCACCCTCACACGCACCATCAGATCCACATCTAATAGATCCCTCACCCTCACACACCATCAGATCCACAACTAATAGATCCCTCACCCTCACACACCATCAGATCCACATCTAATAGATCCCTCACCCTCACACACATCATCAGATCCACATCTAATAGATCCCTCACCCTCACACACCATCAGATCCACAACTAATAGATCCCTCACCCTCACACACATCATCAGATCCACATCTAATAGATCCCTCACACACATCATCAGATCCACAACTAATAGATCCCTCACCCTCACACACCATCAGATCCACAACTAATAGATCCCTCACCCTCACACACATCATCAGATCCACATCTAATAGATCCCTCACCCTCACACACCATCAGATCCACAACTAATAGATCCCTCACCCTCACACACATCAGATCCACATCTAATAGATCCCTCACCCTCACACACACCATCAGATCCACATCTAATAGATCCCTCACCCTCACACACACCATCAGATCCACATCTAATAGATCCCTCACCCTCACACACATCATCAGATCCACATCTAATAGATCCCTCACCCTCACACACATCAGATCCACATCTAATAGATCCCTCACCCTCACACACACCATCAGATCCACATCTAATAGATCCCTCACCCTCACACGCACCATCAGATCCACATCTAATAGATCCCTCACCCTCACACACCATCAGATCCACATCTAATAGATCCCTCACCCTCACACACCATCAGATCCACAACTAATAGATCCCTCACCCTCACACACATCATCAGATCCACATCTAATAGATCCCTCACCCTCACACACCATCAGATCCACAACTAATAGATCCCTCACCCTCACACACATCAGATCCACATCTAATAGATCCCTCACCCTCACACACACCATCAGATCCACATCTAATAGATCCCTCACCCTCACACACACCATCAGATCCACATCTAATAGATCCCTCACCCTCACACACATCATCAGATCCACATCTAATAGATCCCTCACCCTCACACACCATCAGATCCACAACTAATAGATCCCTCACCCTCACACACATCAGATCCACATCTAATAGATCCCTCACCCTCACACACACCATCAGATCCACATCTAATAGATCCCTCACCCTCACACACATCATCAGATCCACATCTAATAGATCCCTCACCCTCACACACCATCAGATCCACAACTAATAGATCCCTCACCCTCACACACATCAGATCCACATCTAATAGATCCCTCACCCTCACACACACCATCAGATCCACAACTAATAGATCCCTCACCCTCACACCCACCATCAATACAGAGTAGGTGTTACTATAAACATTAAAGTAGCATAAACAGTCAACATGCACATTTGTGTGGGGGGGGGGGGGGTTCTAATGTTTCGGCTCATTAGTATATATATTTATTTATACGCTGCTTCAAAAATAAGGAAACACTCCATCATCACAGTAACACCACGTCAGAGAAACTTCAGGGATCCGTCAGTCCAGTTAGGAAGCGTCAGTCGTAAGTCGTAAAGACAGTGACAACAGGTGCACTGGAGAGGCAACAGCAAGACAACCACCAAAAAGGAAATGGTTTTGTAGGTGGTGACCACAGTCACTCTCTTCTTGTCCTTCCTGACTGATTCTGCTCAGTTTTGTGTATCAGTATCACTGATGGTATCATGACGTGGTACCTGCAGTCCATTCAGGTTACACAGGTAGTCCAGTTCCTAAATCTGCCATCATGAGAAGGTTCACTGTGTCTCCCAGCACAGTCTGAAGAGCATGAAGGAGAAACCAGGACTCATGAGGAGAGCTGGACAGCACTAGTAACCTGCTGGAGGTTATTTAGTGGGGCTCTGGTGGTGTTCCTCCTGTTCCTCCTCACCTATAGGAGCAGATACCGGTTCTGCTGCTGGGTCGATGTTCTTGTACAAAATGACCTCCAGTGTGCTACTGGTGTGCATGTTTACGCTGACCCACCACCACTGTATCTGGGTTTGAATCTGAGTGGTGCTATCAGCCGGCTGGGTGAGAGAAACACTGAGTGAATGTTTGTTTGTTTTTATTGTTTGGATCTTCAGTTCTGTTTCCTCTGACAGTGAAATTTAATCATGATATTAAAATAAAAATATCAGCGCTCGTCTGTAACTTTAGCCTCACTGTAAAGCTCACACACATCATACCAAACATAGTAATGAATCTAACCACTGTCTAACCTCGACTTCCTCCTCTGCTCTGTGTTCATGTGGCAGGATGTAAAAGACGACCCAGCAAAGGCCACACAGGCACCGTGCCCGGGTAAAGCTGGCTGGCTGAAGAAGTCGTCGGGGAAGTTCCTGGGCAGCTATAAGGACCGCTACATCCAGCTGGAGAAAACTGAGATCGCCGTGTACGAGAACGAGGTAACGAGGCGACAGAGAAGGAAACTTAATCATAAACACAATTATCTCTTACAGGTGAAGTTCTACACCTCACCTCCAGAGTTCTGCTGAAACCTTCAGAGATTCTCATAGAATTAATATGACTGATCCTGGTCTCTGACCTCAGCTTCCCCAGGAGCTGAAAAAGTGTTAAACAGTTCATCTACGACTGATCCGATAATCTAATCACGTCTAACCACTGAAACGTTTTCCTGCTCCTGATCTCCACAGTGGATCTGGTCCTCACACTGTCAGCCACAATTCTACAGATTTTAATTTAGTTTTATTTATAATTAGTTTTTAGTTTGGCACAGAACAGAGAGGGTGGATTTTAAGAAACAATTCTGAGAACATTTGAGTCTTGTTTATAAAAACCCAAACCTCATGTAATGAAATAAAAAGTGATCTCTTGATTATGTGTAACTTTTATATGAAGATTTTTCAGTAAATATTGCTGTACAGAATAACTCAAGATTATCTCATCAAATATAGAAACATTATTCACCTGTAACGAGGCAGGTAAAGTGCGGCACCTAATTATGGTACAACAACACTGTGGCTAAAAATTCACCAAAACAAAAAAGAGGTCTTAAATAAATGTAATGGCCAAAATAATAGAAACAAATCCACACAAAACATCTGCGGTTGTAACAGGGACAGAACAGAGACAGAACTTTGATTATCATGATATGACAATAAAAAACTGCTGGAACATTTTAAGGTCTTGATCAGATCTAAATATAAATAAAAGCAGTTTCTGTTTCACAGGATTTAAAGAACTGTGTCGAGCGCCTGGATCTGGAAAACTATGAGAAATGCCTGGAGTTACGCAGCCCCTTCAAAAAGAAATACAGACTAGTTCTGATCCGAGCACCCAAGAGTGGGAGTAAGGTAAGAGTAACACTGAGAGTAACACTGAGAGTAACATGGCGGTGTGTGACAGTAACACTGAGAGTAACACTGAGAGTAACACTGAGAGTAACACTGAGAGTAACACTGAGAGTAACATGGCGGTGTGTGACAGTAACACTGAGAGTAACACTGAGAGTAACACAGCGATGTGTGACAGTAAGACTGAGAGTAACACTGAGAGTAACACTGAGAGCAACACTGAGAGTAACACAGCCATGTGTGACAGTAAGACTGAGAGTAACACAGCGATGTGTGACAGTAAGACTGACAGTAACACTGAGAGTAACACTGAGAGTAACACTGAGAGCAACACTGAGAGTAACACTGAGAGTAACACTGAGAGTAACATGGCGGTGTGTGACTAACACTGAGAGTAACACTGAGAGTAAGACTGAGAGTAACACTGAAAGTAACACTGAGAGTAACACTGAGAGTAACACAGAGTAACACAGAGTAACACTGAGAGTAACACTGAGAGTAACATGGCGGTGTGTGACAGTAACACTGAGAGTAACACTGAGAGTAACACTGAGAGTAACACTGAGAGTAACACTAAGAGTAACACAGCGGTGTGTGAGAGTAACACTGAAAGTAACACGGCGGTGTGTGACAGTAACACTGAGAGTAACACTAAGAGTAACACAACACAGCGGTGTGTGACAGTAACACTGACAGTAACACTAAGAGTAACATGGCGGTGTGTGACAGTAACACTGAGAGTAACCCTGACAGTAACACTAAGAGTAACACTAAGAGTAACACGGCGGTGTGTGACAGTAACACTGAGAGTAACCCTGACAGTAACACTAAGAGTAACACTAAGAGTAACATGGCGGTGTGTGACAGTAACACTGAGAGTAACCCTGACAGTAACACTAAGAGTAACACGGCGGTGTGTGACAGTAACACTGAGAGTAACACTAAGAGTAACACGGCGGTGTGTGACAGTAACACTGACAGTAACACTAAGAGTAACACTAAGAGTAACACGGCGGTGTGTGACAGTAACACTGAGAGTAACACTAAGAGTAACACGGCGGTGTTTGACAGTAACACTGAGAGTAACACTGAGAGTAACACTAAGAGTAACACTAAGAGTAACACGGCAGTGTGTGACAGTAACACTGAGAGTAACACTAAGAGTAACACTAAGAGTAACACGGCGGTGTTTGACAGTAACACTGAGAGTAACACTAAGAGTAACACGGCGGTGTTTGACAGTAACACTGACAGTAACACTAAGAGTAACACTAAGAGTAACACTAAGAGTAACACGGCGGTGTGTGACAGTAACACTGAGAGTAACACTAAGAGTAACACTAAGAGTAACACGGCGGTGTTTGACAGTAACACTGAGAGTAACACTGAGAGTAACACTGAGAGTAACACTAAGAGTAACACTAAGAGTAACACGGCAGTGTGTGACAGTAACACTCTCTTGTGTGGAAGATAAAGAGACACTGACTGATGAGCGGTCTGGTGCGTGGTGGGGGCAGAGCTCTGCTCTCTGACGTCAGTCTGGAATCTTGCAGAAGAACGAACTCCTTTGTGTGGGTCGCAGTGACTCAGTTCCAACTCATGACCATCGTCCCTGAATCCCTCACCCCTCACATCATACTACACATCAACTTTACACAGGAAAGTGCTGACAGGAAGTGCTTCATCACCCAAAATATTAACCAGTAAAAGGCAGTAAATATTAGAATGTGACGTGTTTCATTCTCTTTTATCTTTATTAAGATTTATAATGTTTCACTGATCAACTTCACTGTAGTTTGTAAATAGGAACACATTTAGAATCTGATCCCTGTAACAGTTAGGACAGGGGCATGTTCCCCCCTGTGTTCCCCCTGTGTTCCCCCCTGTGTTCCATCAGTGTTCCTATTCATTTGTACTTTTTAATATGTGGGGAACTGAGGACTCTAATGGTTCGATTCTTGCTTGATACGAAACTTAAGTTGCTCAACAGACTGTGCTCGCTGTCGTCTGTGTGTGTGTGTGTGTTTAGGTGTGATGCAGGTTTATTAGAATAATGACAATGCTGGTTGTTTCGATGTGTGTGCACCAGTGTTTCAGTGTGTGTTCTGTGTTTGGTGTGTGTTTGGTGTGTTTGGTGTGTGTTCTGTGTTTGGTGTGTGTTTGGTGTGTTTGGTGTGTGTTCTGTGTTTGGTGTGTGTTCTGTGTTTGGTGTGTGTTCTGTGTTTGGTGTTTTGGTGTGTTTGGTGTGTGTTCTGTGTTTGGTGTGTGTTCTGTGTTTGGTGTGTGTTTGGTGTGTGTTCTGTGTTTGGTGTGTTGGTGTGTGTTCTGTGTTTGGTGTGTGTTCTGTGTTTGGTGTTTTGGTGTGTTGGTGTGTGTTCTGTGTTTGGTGTGTGTTTGGTGTGTGTTCTGTGTTTGGTGTGTGTTCTGTGTTTGGTGTGTGTTCTGTGTTTGGTGTTTTGGTGTGTTTGGTGTGTGTTCTGTTTTTGGTGTGTGTTCTGTGTTTGGTGTTTTGGTGTGTGTTCTGTGTTTGGTGTGTGTTCTATGTTTGGTGTTTTGGTGTGTTGGTGTGTGTTCTGTGTTTGGTGTGTGTTCTGTGTTTGGTGTTTTGGTGTGTTTGGTGTGTGTTCTGTGTTTGGTGTGTGTTCTGTGTTTGGTGTGTGTTCTGTGTTTGGTGTTTTGGTGTGTGTTCTGTGTTTGGTGTGTGTTCTATGTTTGGTGTTTTGGTGTGTTGGTGTGTGTTCTGTGTTTGGTGTGTGTTCTGTGTTTTGGTGTGTTGGTGTGTGTTCTGTGTTTGGTGTGTGTTCTGTGTTTGGTGTGTGTTCTGTGTTTTGTGTGTGTTCTGTGTTTGGTGTTTTGGTGTGTTTGGTGTTTTGGTGTGTTTGGTGTGTGTTCTGTGTTTGGTGTTTTGGTGTGTGTTCTGTGTTTGGTGTGTGTTCTGTGTTTGGTGTTTTGGTGTGTTGGTGTGTTCTGTGTTTGGTGTGTGTTCTGTGTTTGGTGTTTTGGTGTGTTGGTGTGTGTTCTGTGTTTGGTGTGTGTTCTGTGTTTGGTGTTTTGGTGTGTTGGTGTGTGTTCTGTGTTTGGTGTTTTGGTGTGTTTGGTGTGTGTTCTGTGTTTGGTGTTTTGGTGTGTTGGTGTGTGTTCTGTGTTTGGTGTTTTGGTGTGTTTGGTGTGTGTTCTGTGTATGGTGTGTGTTCTGTGTTTTGTGTGTGTTCTGTGTTTGGTGTGTGTTCTGTGTTTGGTGTGTGTTCTGTGTTTGGTGTGTGTTCTGTGTTTTGTGTGTGTTCTGTGTTTGGTGTTTTGGTGTGTTTGGTGTGTGTTCTGTGTTTGGTGTGTGTTCTGTGTTTGGTGTTTTGGTGTGTGTTCTGTGTTTGGTGTGTGTTCTGTGTTTGGTGTTTTGGTGTGTTGGTGTGTGTTCTGTGTTTGGTGTTTTGGTGTGTTGGTGTGTGTTCTGTGTTTGGTGTTTTGGTGTGTTGGTGTGTGTTCTGTGTTTGGTGTTTTGGTGTGTTTGGTGTGTGTTCTGTGTATGGTGTGTGTTCTGTGTTTGGTGTTTTGGTGTGTTGGTGTGTGTTCTGTGTTTGGTGTGTGTTCTGTGTTTGGTGTTTTGGTGTGTTTGGTGTGTGTTCTGTGTTTGGTGTGTGTTCTGTGTTTGGTGTTTTGGTGTGTTTGGTGTGTGTTCTGTGTTTTGGTGTGTGTTCTGTGTTTGGTGTGTTTGGTGTGTGTTCTGTGTATGGTGTGTGTTCTGTGTTTGGTGTTTTGGTGTGTTTGGTGTGTGTTCTGTGTATGGTGTGTGTTCTGTGTTTGGTGTTTTGGTGTGTTGGTGTGTGTTCTGTGTTTGGTGTGTGTTCTGTGTTTGGTGTTTTGGTGTGTTTGGTGTGTGTTCTGTGTTTGGTGTTTTGGTGTGTTTGGTGTGTGTTCTGTGTTGGTGTGTGTTCTGTGTTTGGTGTTTTGGTGTGTTTGGTGTGTGTTCTGTGTATGGTGTGTGTTCTGTGTTTGGTGTTTTGGTGTGTTGGTGTGTGTTCTGTGTTTGGTGTTTTGGTGTGTTTGGTGTGTGTTCTGTGTTTGGTGTGTGTTCTGTGTTTGGTGTTTTGGTGTGTTTGGTGTGTGTTCTGTGTTTTGGTGTGTGTTCTGTGTTTGGTGTTTTGGTGTGTTTGGTGTGTGTTCTGTGTATGGTGTGTGTTCTGTGTTTGGTGTTTTGGTGTGTTTGGTGTGTGTTCTGTGTTTTGGTGTGTGTTCTGTGTTTGGTGTTTTGGTGTGTTTGGTGTGTGTTCTGTGTTTGGTGTTTTGGTGTGTTTGGTGTGTGTTCTGTGTATGGTGTGTGTTCTGTGTTTGGTGTTTTGGTGTGTTTGGTGTGTGTTCTGTGTATGGTGTGTGTTCTGTGTTTGGTGTTTTGGTGTGTTGGTGTGTGTTCTGTGTTTGGTGTGTGTTCTGTGTTTGGTGTTTTGGTGTGTTTGGTGTGTGTTCTGTGTTTGGTGTTTTGGTGTGTTTGGTGTGTGTTCTGTGTTGGTGTGTGTTCTGTGTTTGGTGTTTTGGTGTGTTTGGTGTGTGTTCTGTGTATGGTGTGTGTTCTGTGTTTGGTGTTTTGGTGTGTTGGTGTGTGTTCTGTGTTTGGTGTTTTGGTGTGTTTGGTGTGTGTTCTGTGTTTTGGTGTGTGTTCTGTGTTTGGTGTTTTGGTGTGTTTGGTGTGTGTTCTGTGTATGGTGTGTGTTCTGCATTTGGTGTTTTGGTGTGTTTGGTGTGTGTTCTGTGTTTTGGTGTGTGTTCTGTGTTTGGTGTTTTGGTGTGTTTGGTGTGTGTTCTGTGTATGGTGTGTGTTCTGTGTTTGGTGTTTTGGTGTGTTTGGTGTGTGTTCTGTGTTTGGTGTGTGTTCTGTGTTTGGTGTTTTGGTGTGTTGGTGTGTGTTCTGTGTTTGGTGTTTTGGTGTGTTTGGTGTGTGTTCTGTGTATGGTGTGTGTTCTGTGTTTGGTGTTTTGGTGTGTTGGTGTGTGTTCTGTGTTTGGTGTTTTGGTGTGTTTGGTGTGTGTTCTGTGTTTGGTGTGTGTTCTGTGTTTGGTGTTTTGGTGTGTTTGGTGTGTGTTCTGTGTTTTGGTGTGTGTTCTGTGTTTGGTGTTTTGGTGTGTTTGGTGTGTGTTCTGTGTATGGTGTGTGTTCTGTGTTTGGTGTTTTGGTGTGTTTGGTGTGTGTTCTGTGTTTTGGTGTGTGTTCTGTGTTTGGTGTTTTGGTGTGTTTGGTGTGTGTTCTGTGTTTGGTGTTTTGGTGTGTTTGGTGTGTGTTCTGTGTATGGTGTGTGTTCTGTGTTTGGTGTTTTGGTGTGTTTGGTGTGTGTTCTGTGTATGGTGTGTGTTCTGTGTTTGGTGTTTTGGTGTGTTGGTGTGTGTTCTGTGTTTGGTGTGTGTTCTGTGTTTGGTGTTTTGGTGTGTTTGGTGTGTGTTCTGTGTTTGGTGTTTTGGTGTGTTTGGTGTGTGTTCTGTGTTGGTGTGTGTTCTGTGTTTGGTGTTTTGGTGTGTTTGGTGTGTGTTCTGTGTATGGTGTGTGTTCTGTGTTTGGTGTTTTGGTGTGTTGGTGTGTGTTCTGTGTTTGGTGTTTTGGTGTGTTTGGTGTGTGTTCTGTGTTTTGGTGTGTGTTCTGTGTTTGGTGTTTTGGTGTGTTTGGTGTGTGTTCTGTGTATGGTGTGTGTTCTGCATTTGGTGTTTTGGTGTGTTTGGTGTGTGTTCTGTGTTTTGGTGTGTGTTCTGTGTTTGGTGTTTTGGTGTGTTTGGTGTGTGTTCTGTGTATGGTGTGTGTTCTGTGTTTGGTGTTTTGGTGTGTTTGGTGTGTGTTCTGTGTATGGTGTGTGTTCTGTGTTTGGTGTTTTGGTGTGTTTGGTGTGTGTTCTGTGTTTGGTGTGTGTTCTGTGTTTGGTGTTTTGGTGTGTTTGGTGTGTGTTCTGTGTTTTGGTGTGTGTTCTGTGTTTGGTGTTTTGGTGTGTTTGGTGTGTGTTCTGTGTTTGGTGTTTTGGTGTGTTTGGTGTGTGTTCTGTGTATGGTGTGTGTTCTGTGTTTGGTGTTTTGGTGTGTTTGGTGTGTGTTCTGTGTATGGTGTGTGTTCTGTGTTTTGTGTTTTGGTGTGTTGGTGTGTGTTCTGTGTATGGTGTGTGTTCTGTGTTTTGGTGTGTTGGCGTGTTTACAAAATCTCTCGGCCCCTTATCATGTTTTCTTACTCTGCAGAAACGGTTCAGCTGACCAGCGTGTTCCTCTCACACGGAGTTTGCTGATTGGTTGTAACTGTATACGTGTAAGATGATTAGATGTGTGTATTGAGGTGTTTTCTCAGAATGTGGAAATACTTGTGGTGCATGAAAGTGGCCACAAACGAAACTGTTGGTTTTTAAGTGTGTGTCGGATGTTCTTCTGAAGGTTCAAGCTGAAATCATCTCATCATCCAAACCCAACAATATTTAGATGATCATTATTTACTGAAGCGTAGCAGCTTTTACTAGGACAATTTAGCACCCATCAAAAACCTGATAGATTTTTCTGCTGGTTTTTGAGCTCAGAGTTTATAATCAGATTAAATTAAGAATCAGATTCAGACAGTAATCTGATTACTGGGTTTATACCAGTTCAGAAAACCAGCAGTTTAGTATCTGGTTCATCACATAAATGAATGACTGCAGCTACGTAACGCTGAAATAAATCATATAAAAGTTATTAAAAATCTGCTGCATATTTTAGCATCACACTAGTAAAGATGTCACGGCGTCAGTTGGATTTATTTATGTAGTGTTTGTGGTTGAGTGATTGTAGCTTTGTAGTGTTAATATAACGAGTTTCCATTCTTCACTAACAATATAAACCTCACGCCGCTGAACACGTCATCACGGTGATCACGCTCTACAATCTCTCATTAACACTGTGAGCTCTGTTAGCCTGAACAAGACCTTCATTCTGGTCTGAAAACAGTGACGACTGAACGTGTGTA
Source organism: Trichomycterus rosablanca (assembly GCF_030014385.1). Classification (NCBI taxonomy): domain Eukaryota; kingdom Metazoa; phylum Chordata; class Actinopteri; order Siluriformes; family Trichomycteridae; genus Trichomycterus; species Trichomycterus rosablanca. The sequence continues at coordinate 30,851,889 of NC_086004.1, forward strand.
ATTATCTTTATTATTCAGAAATATGATTAATAAAAAATAACGTTACACCATAAACTATCAAAAACATCGCGAGTATTAAAGTGCAGCTTCGTTCTGCTACTGGAACAGTGAAACAGTCGAATGATCAGATGAATTTTCTCAGATCATGTGGTCATGTTCATCGTTTACCTGAGGAAAAGACACCGGACGACCCCCCCTCAATCCTAACTCCCACCCCCCAACACACACACACACACACACTTCTCCAGTAATTTCTATCTGAGTTATTGTTTTGTTGTTGCTGTAATTTCCAGTAGGTGTGTTTTAGATTGTGTGTGTGTGTGTGTGTGTGTGTGAACAGTAAATTCTAGAGTAATTGGAAGCAGGAAGTGAGTTTAAAGATACAGAAGAGAAACTGAAGTGAAAAAATCAAACGTCTCGTACAGGAGGAACTCAACAATCACACAGACACACACACACTGTTTATGTGTACGAGTGTGTGTGTGTACGTGTAGGTGTGTGTGCATATGTGTGTGTATGTGTAGGAGTTTGTGTACTGTGTGTACGTGTAGGTGTGTGTGCATATGTGTGTGTATGTGTAGGAGTTTGTGTGTGTGTGTGTGTGTGTGTAGAGACTGACTCATTTAGACCAGGAAAGGAAGTAGAGAAGAAACAAACACACTATCAGACACACACAATATTTGTACATTTGTGCGTCATGTTTAGTTTCAGATCCAGTTTATTGGAGAGCTGGTTGTTTATAGACATTTACATTTTCTGCATTTAGCAGATGCTCTTATCCAGAGCGACGTACAGAAGAGCTTCCATAGTAAACATTTCATTTCTCAAGTTTTAGTAAACAGTCGAAGAACACAAATCTGCTGAAACCTGTTAGAACCAAAGTGGTTTTTTTTTTTCTTTTGGAAATGGAAGAAAAATGGAATAGACACTCCTGCTGTGTTCCAATCCACAGTTCATCATTCTGTAGTAAATACAGCTTCTGTAAAACACTGCATTTAGATTAAAATAAAACGTTAGTGAACAAAGTGCTGAAACGTTTTTCCATCTAACTCACGATCACACACGTCCAGTCAGAGTCGATGATTAACGTTTAAACGTCGCTCACGTATGGAGAGTGAAACCGTTTGGGATTCTACAGATTCACTTCATGAAAAAAGACTTTGAGAGCCGAGTGTGCGTATTAAAGTTACTATAATAACCAATCAGAACTGAGATCAACTCCACCATCATGTAAATATAACTGGTCTGAGATGTGCTGATTAGAACAGTAAACCAGAACCTGAACCAGAACCTGAACCAGTTCCTCATTGTTTAAATCTTTTTGCTTTTTGTCTGTAGGTCTGTGATATTAAACTTCAGGCTTCAAATCAGGAGGAGAAAGAGATTTGGATCAAAGCCCTCAGTGATGGAATCAACAAAGCAAAGAATAAAGTATTTGATGAGGTATTAAACAATGAAGTGTTAAAGATTATTAAAGATTATTGATTATTAATTGATTATTGATTATTAATTACAGTAGCACCCCCCCACCCCACCCCAAACACACACACACACACACACATTGTAATATATGGTGGTGACGTGAACAGAATTTAATGGAAGTCTACAATGAGACGCCTCAGTAACAGAGATTTACTGATTTATTGATCCACACCAGCAGTTTTGAGAAAATCATGTTTGTATTGATATATATGTATGTATTGTATTGTATGTTTGTATGATGTAATTATTATTATTATTATTGTTTAATTGCAGGTAAAAGTAGATGAAAGTTTATCTTTAGAGCACGTGACCCGATCTCGACCGAAGGGAAACAGAGGGAGGAGACCACCAACCAGGATACACATGAAGGAGGTAAACGGAGATAAAAACATAATAATGATAATCTGGGCTCCGGGACTAACCCTAAAGCTGCACTGAAGTCCTGCATCAACTTTAGAAGATCAGCATTATACAGAGGATATAAATTATTTATGGGGTTAAAGGTCAGACTTTAGTTAATTAGTAAATCAGTGCGGCCAAACCCAGAGACTTTCTCTATAAAATGAGGTCCAAAGCACGTACAGGTTCCTCACCATCACTGCCTGACTCTGTTTTCAGACTGCAAACATCTCATCAGATGGAGTCCTGATACTGGACCTGGAGGACAGTAAACCTAATGGAACCCACTTCCTGAGTGTTGATGGGAGTGCACAGGCGCCTCCGTCAAAATCTTTCGATGCCATTCCAGAGGAGGACATGGATGAAGATTCTGCAGCTCCAAAGAAAGTTCTAAAGCCACCAATGCCTCCATCCAAGGAAAACAAACCCAGTGAAAACCAGGAGGGTGAGGCCGGACCGGAGGAAGCTGCTCCACAGAAGAAGATTCTTATGCCTCCGATGCCTCCATCAAAGGAACAGAAGCCACCTCAGAATGTTCAGGAGGAACCATCAGGCAGTGAGATGGAAGAAAAGAAAGTTGTAAAGCCACCCATGCCTCCATCAAAAGAAAACAAACCAAGAATTTCTTCAACTGGAGACACGACTGAGGACAGCAGCAGCTCAGAGAACGAAGAGTCTGAAGCAGGAAGCACCAGAGACACGCCCAGTCAGGAGCAGGAGAAGATAGAGGACACAGAGTCATCTAAATCTGGACCAATCATGAAAACCCACCATCCACCAACCCCACCTTTAAAAGACGTGAAACCCAAGCCCCATCATCAAGGTGTCAATAATAAAGGAAGTATGGAGGTCGTTGAGACAGCTGAGGAGTCGGATATGACTAAGACAAAAGATGTTCCAAAGCAGCAAGGCGTAATGTGGGACTCACCTTCAGGATTACAGAAAAGTTCTGCTGACCACAGTGAGGCCGTTCAGAAGAGTCCCGGCCGTCCTGCCCCGCCTAAAAAGAAACCAGTCAAGGTCCCTGTCAAAACGGAGGACCAGACTGAGGGAGTTCCTGAATCTGTGGAGCCCAAAGAGGAGCAAAAGATCATCATCCTGAGTCCTAACAGTTCTGAAATAAGTGAGGAGACCAACAACAAATCTGCTGTGGAACTGGATGAAAAGTCTATAGACAGCGGTCAGATCTCGGCTGAGGAGTCTGAAAGTAGTGACCAGGTGACGCCATCGACGGATAAGCTGCAGAGCAGTCTGGAAGTCTTAGACGGAGTGACCAGCGAAGAGGAACTTGAGCCATCTGACAGCAAGAAGGATCCACCTTCATCCAGCCCAGTTACTGCTGCAGGCACAGCGCTGAAATCCTCCAAACTAAAATCTGCATCCATGGGAGACCTTCTCAACTGCCTGCTTGCTCCAGAATCTGCTGAAGGTCAGAACATGGAGGACCTGCAAACTAAAGTGTCCATGGAGATTAAAAAGACAGAAGAGCTGCTGGATAAAATAACACCCAGAGAACCTTCTGAAGGACCCGGGGACACTGACGGGGTTCCAGACCCGGAGGTTCTTCTCACCGCTGCGATGGAGAAGCTTAGAAAAGCTGAGCAGTTTCTGCGAGAGGCCAAAAGTTTAAAAGAGCAAGAAAACAAGAGCAACAGAACAAGCTGGTAACTGAAAAAGTGCAATTATTTTCCCTCGTCTCTTTTATACTGGACCACTGAGTAGAGGATCGATTTATCTAGAGTTAAAGTTCAGTAATAGTTGGGACAGGATGTGAAATGCTGGTAAAAGCAGTCAGCAGTGATTAGATTAGTATTAGATTAACTGTATAAAACAGGATGTTGTACTTATCGATTGTTAAGGACCTTGATCTTGATTGGCTGAATTATTCACTGATGCATTTTTGGCGCCTCGACCCGTCCCGGCTCACGAAGAACTTGATGTTTCTAAGCTACTTTTTTTTTACCTAAACATAATTCACTGCATTATATCATTTCTTGGATTTTTGTCTTACATTTTACTCTTTCTAATCTAAAATTGCTCGACCCAACCTGTGTTGCATCAACTTTAAAATAAGAAGTTAGAATTATTAACAGTAAATATCTGACTGTTATAGTCTGTCAGTGAAAGAGAATTTTTAATCAGTGATCAGTTTTTATATGAATTTTACACCCTGTTCTAACAGTTTTTGTTTGCATGTTTATAGTTTTATATTCAGCTACCATAAATTAACATTTTTAAACTCAATTTTGCGTCCAACTTATGAAATCGTACGTGGTGACAGTAACTGTGACTGGATATTTTTGTTTTTTTTGCCTTGTGATAAACGTAGTTTATATTAAATCAGCCACTATGTATATATATATATAGTTATATATTTATAGTTATATATATAGTTATATATACAGGGGTTGGACAAAATAACTGAAACACCTGGTTTTAGACCACAATAATTTATTAGTATGGTGTAGGGCCTCCTTTTGCGGCCAATACAGCGTCAATTCGTCTTGGAAATGACATATACAAGTCCTGCACAGTGGTCAGAGGGATTTTAAGCCATTCTTCTTGCAGGATAGTGGCCAGGTCACTACGTGATGCTGGTGGAGGAAAACGTTTCCTGACTCGCTTCTCCAAAACACCCCAAAGTGGCTCAATAATATTTAGATCTGGTGACTGTGCAGGCCATGGGAGATGTTCAACTTCACTTTCATGTTCATCAAACCAATCTTTCACCAGTCTTGCTGTGTGTATCGGTGCATCGTCATCCTGATACACGGCACCGCCATTGGATGCACATGGTCCTCCAGAATGGTTCGGTAGTCCTCGGCAGTGACGCGCCCATCTAGCACGAGTATCGGGCCAAGGGAATGCCATGATATGGCAGCCCAAACCATCACTGATCCACCCCCATGCTTCACTCTGGGCATGCAACAGTCTGGGTGGTACGCTTCTTTGGGGCTTCTCCACACCGTAACTCTCCCGGATGTGGGGAAAACAGTAAAGGTGGACTCATCAGAGAACAATACATGTTTCACATTGTCCACAGCCCAAGATTTGCGCTCCTTGCACCATTGAAACCGACGTTTGGCATCGGCACGAGTGACTAAAGGTTTGGCTATAGCAGCCCGGCCGTGTATATCGACCCTGTGGAGCTCCCGACGGACAGTTCTGGTGGAAACAGGAGAGTCGAGGTGCACATTTAATTCTGCCGTGATTTGGGCAGCCGTGGTTTTATGTTTTTTGGATACAATCCGGGTTAGCACCCGAACATCCCTTTCAGACAGCTTCCTCTTGCGTCCACAGTTAATCCTGTTGGATGTGGTTTGTCCTTCTTGGTGGTATGCTGACATTACCCTGGATACCGTGGCTCTTGATACATCACAAAGACTTGCTGTCTTGGTCACAGATGCGCCAGCAAGACGTGCACCAACAATTTGTCCTCTTTTGAACTCTGGTATGTCACCCATAATGTTGTGTGCATTGCAATATTTTGAGCAAAACTGTGCTCTTACCCTGCTAATTGAACCTTCACACTCTGCTCTTACTGGTGCAATGTGCAATTAATGAAGATTGGCCACCAGACTGGTCCAATTTAGCCATGAAACCTCCCACACTAAAATGACAGGTGTTTCAGTTATTTTGTCCAACCCCTGTATATATAGTTATATATATCAGCCATGTGGTGTCAGAACTAGTTTAATCACATAATCGCTTCATACTCGTGGTTTTCTTCTGTCCTTCTGATCTGGTGCTGTTCTGAAGGTGAAACCAGGTATAAGAGAAGAAATGAAACGTTATAAGTCAGTCTTTAGTTATTTAATAAACGTAGATAATCGTACTGAGCCAAACAGGGAATTTTAATCGACTGTACGCTGATTTGTGTCATCTGCTAAACTGGAGCACTTACATTTTATTTCCTTGTTAGCTTCATTAGCCACGTAGCTTCGGGGCACCAAAAACGACCCTGCTGAATAGATTTGACGCAGATGAGAAGTTGTTTGTGTACATTTAGTTTTTATCCTGTTTTATAAAATTAATTGTCACAGCTTTTAAAGACTGTTAGCATTGATAGCGAATTAGCACTTAAATAAAATGATCAGTCCATGTTGTTTAAAAGCTTCAGGAAGGAAGAACTGCACGTCGTCCGCTTCTGTACTCATCATGCTAACATAGTTACTGTAGAGCTCCGTCATGTTCAACATGCTAACAGCAAACCTGCGACTATTCTCATCGACTGTCTCACTGCCTCTTCGTCTGATGTTTAAAATAAGCTTCAAGTTTGATTAAAATGTTTTTGCTAATTATGCTGATTATAATGACATGCAAACTGTTCTCAGATTTTCTATTTGATAACAGAAAAAGTATTCACACCACCACACTCAGCACGTCTCCACATCATTCAGGTTTATAACTAACAGCTTTTTCTAACTTTCTTAACATTTAGTTTTATGTTAACGTTTGTGCACCCCGACCAAACTGTAGTTTAATTATAATTTCACTTAAACATTTCCAAAAGAAATGGAACACGACCTCTATCATACTATTTAATTTTATATCTGTAGATTTTTATTGTTGAATGTGACAGTTTATTTTGAGCAGATTAAATAGGAAGTACATCATTTACAGAAATAATTCAGCAGTTTGCAGCAGAGCTCGTGTTTACTTCAAACATTAACATAAATGGGGGAGCACAAACTAACCCTAACCCATTGATCTAAAAGTACTAATCGAGAGGTTTTAACGTGTTTTCAGTATTTCTCTGTATAATAATTCAGTTTGTGTGTAAATGGTGTCGTTTTGTTTACTGTAAATAACATTTAATAAATAAAACCTTTAATATTTAAGTTATTAATATTCTGACATTCTGGTTCATCCAGCATGTTATTAAAAATAAAAACAAAAATCACATTTAGATACAGAAAACAATTATACTGAAATGATAATTTTGTAGATTTATGATGTTCTACTAACTGTACTTATTGCTTTTCTGTTTAATGGGCAAAATAAAAATCAGCATCTGAGTGGGTTTGGTGCTTCCATTAAAATTCATGTGTGTGTGTGTGTGTGTGTGTGTGTGTGTGTGTGTGTGTGTGTGTACAGATTTAAAGTGAAAAGAATTATGAGTTGCTTTTAAAAGCGTTGAAATAAAGTGTGTGTATTTAGGTGGAAGACAGTAGGTACAGCAGTATTGGTTTCATTATCATGATCTGCTGGTGAATCATGATGCAGAAGTGAGAATCATGGTGAGGAAATGAAATTAAAAATCTCCTGGTTTGAAGCTGCTTTAATCTCTCATGGTTTAAACACTGGGTGATTTTAATATGAATAAAGTCATCAACCAAAAAATAAAGCTGACGGACACCAGACTGATCTGTTCCCAAAAATATCAACTAAACTCTTAATGAAGTGAGAACATTCGGTGCAACTGTGACTGACTGACAACTTTCAACTTTCTTTATTTTAGAAAAATAATTGCAGCTACAACACAGATAACAACTGTACAACAGAAACTCAGTCCTAAACTAAACTACAGTAATACAGCGTTCAGTTTAGCTGCACAGCATTAGCATCAATGTTAGCATCAGCGTTAGCACTGATTAGCATTAGCACTGATGAGCGCGGGGGCGCCTGGGATCTGTAGTTCGTCCGGAGTTACAGTTTGTTGACCTGCGGCTCCCCCTGCTGGTGGAGGAAGGTATTACAGGTAAAATCAATATTAATCACACACATTTCACTCTGATTTACTGCCGAACACAGATTCTTATAAGTCACTGAAATAAAAACAACCTTTCAGAATTGTGCTGGAAAATAATTCTAACCCTATTTAAAAAACTAAATATCAGTTGGTGTATCTACAGAGACTCATGTACAGGGTAGGAAAATCTTTAGTCAGGTTTTGATTTATACTCTCCCTGTACTTGATGGAGTCACAGAAAAATAGAGAAATACTCTCACAATATCACAGATTCACCACAGTACAAGCAGTGTTCCTGTAGGTTTTATTCTAATAGTTTAAATTTCTGTGTGGTTTTCACAACAGTGGAATTTCAGCCAGAGCTCAGTAGCTTCCCAGCAGATCAGATTATCAGATATTGTTTTAATTTTGGACATGTTCATTGGCAAATTTGAAATAATTACAAAGATTTATTCCCATTTCAATCATTACACTAAACAATATGGAACCCTGTAGCCTAATTCCAATTAAAAGATCTTATAATTTCCTTGGAGTTTATGATCTTTGTTCTGACTTCTTCATGGTAAAGAAAGAACTGAGACCACAGCCGGTTCTTCCAAAAACAAACATCCATACATGTAATACACTGATTATCTTCTCAATCCTGTGTTCATGTAACTACCATGAGAGGTCAGTGTTCAAATCAGAAGATCTTGAATCCTTTGAGGAGGGTCAGTGTGGGGGCCCGGCGTTTACTTTGGGCCCTTGAGGACTTGACAGTCACCAGTTTGGCTGTGGTTGGTGTGGGCAGCTCTTTATAGCAGGGCGAGAGGACGGAGATGGATGAAAGACTGATGGCAGATTTTTCCTCACTGATATAAAGAGGCTGGTGTGAGAGGTTTCTTTCTGCCTCTCGTCTCACTTCTCGAACTGCTTCATGGAAAACATGCTGAACCGACAGGAAGTCCAGACAGGCGGACACCTCGAAAAACCGGCAGCCAAGCCGGGCGGCGAGGGCCTCGCCATCGGCCTTACTCACCTGTCTGAGACAGAGAGAATCAGTGCCAACAAAACCAATATATCATTTATTCTTTATTATTTATTACAATTATAATATATTTTTTAAAGATTATCTCAATATAGCCGCTCAGGTGGCGCAGCAGTAAAAAGACACACGCTGCAACCAGAGCTGGATTTCTGATACACCGTATCGAATCCAGCTCTGCCTTACCGGTCCGAGGCTGGGTGGCTATGAGCAACGATTGGCCGGTTGCTTAGTTGGGGGGCGGGACAAAGAACCGGATGTGGGTCTCTCTCTGTCAGAATGCGATTGCGACCTCTGTCGGCTGATTAAGAGGCGCCTGCACAGGGATGGGAAGGGGTGCCCTTAGAGTGTGTCTCTCCGCATGCAACGCTAGGTGGCGCCAAACTCATAAATGTGTGGGTGGCAAAGATGCATATGGCTTGCTGCTCATGTGTCGGAGGGGATATGGGTTAGCTTCAATCACCTCGGTCAGGGCAGGGTTCGGCATAGACAGAGAGGAAGCATGATGCAAAAAATTGAACAATTGGATGCGCTAAAAAAAGGGGAGAAAAAGGGGAAAAAATTAAAAAAAAAAAAAAAAAAAAAAAAAAAAAAAAAAAAAAAGATTATCTCAATATAAAAGAACATACTATTAATTATAACATGTTTATCTGATTCTTCTCAATAAAGAGTAATTATAGATCGTATAGATATTAAAATGTAACGAGTGTCAGATTTTATAGATATTTTCATCAACAATGTAAAACTAAACCAATAAATTAATGAAGTATAATAATCATGCATTTCTGTAGAGAAACATATTTAAAGCTTTGAGATAAACATTAACATGATAAAATATTTATGATTGTAATGTATAATAAAAAGACATTAGAATTCTAAATGATACTGCATGTCTGTAGAATTATTGATTATTTTTACAGAAGATAAATAGAGTGAATAGTGAGATGAGAAGAACCTGTATCTCTCCATGTCCACCTTGTTACCCACTAAAACTATGGGCGTCTCTGGCTGCAGGCCCCTGGTGTACAGAGTCACGGCCTCCACGTACTGCTGACACACGTCGAAGCTGAGCCGGTTATCAATACTGTAGACGATGAGGAAGCTGCTGGCCCACGCCAAGTAACGATCACAGTTCACTGGTCCTTCCTAAACAAACCCCAAAACATAACGCTACAGATCATCCATTCAATAATTATAACTGGGGTAAAAAATTATGTACACTATATATAAAATTGTGCCTTAATACAATCCATGTAATTCAGGGTTAAGGGCCTCACTCAAGGGCCCAACAGTGGCAACCTGTGACCTTCAGTTAAGTCCAGTACCTTAAACACTGAGCTACTAATTTAATGAAAGAAAAACAGAAAACAGACTTAAGTACTCAGATTCAGTAAATGTTGTAGCTAGATTGATATTACTGATTAATATTAAAATTTTAATTATGAATCTTTAACATTTTCCTGATATTTAATGAACATCTAACTCTGAGCTGTTTTGTTTTAGTTAACTCACAGGTTCTGACAGAAGGAACAAATAAAGATTCCTGTTTTTCATTTTTACCTGATCGGCCGTGTCCATCACTTTAACCAGAACTTGCTGCTGGTCGACGAGCTCCTCTGATGAATACGTATCTTCTGCACAAACAAAACATTCCACTTTTCTTTTCCAGCCACAAACATTTTTTATTCGGGTTGTTTAAACTAAGTTCTCGTGTTTTTATTCTCACGCTGTGGTTGGAATTTGTTCCTTCCACAAGGTTCCAATCTGACTGAGACTGGTGAGCAGCGTGATGAGTGATTATTAACATCTTTAAACAGGTTTACATCTTCACTTTTAAACTAAACACATTCCTTCAGCCCAAATTCTTTACATGACTGAATCGGTTCGTCTGATTTAACAGCTTCGTTTATCTCAGGAATTAAAGTGATGAAGGATCAAAGATCAAAGGAAAATCTGAAGATGTTTAGTCTGAGTTTGTGTTTGAAGGAGGAATGAAGTTGGTTCTGCTCACCGAGGTTTGGGTCGTATTCACTAATGAAACGCTTTGTGAGGAACTTCACAGTCAGAGCTGCAAAAAGAAGCACAAAAACATCCAGTCAGTGCAAAGAAACAGACTTCCAGCTCTATCACATACAGTTCTGTGCAAAAGTTTGTGCACCTCGGACCATAGCAAATATTTAGTTCTCTTTGAAATTAAAACAGGTAAATCATGACCTTTATTTAAAGTTAATTGGTTTAAAGTTCTAAAACAAAAAATCAGTAATTGTGGCACCTGCAAAAAAATCATATAGTCTTAACAATTAATAATTAAGACAGAATACAAGCAATCTAGGGTTAAGGGCCTTGCTTAGGGGTCCAACAGTGGCAACCTGGCAGTAGTGAAGCTTGAACCAGTGACCTTCTAGTACCTTAACCGCTGAGCTATCACTGCTTTAACATTATCTCTTTATCGTGTCTTTATTCTAAAATGTATAAATGAAAATGTTAAAGCTGTAAAAATGTTAAACTGCTCCTGGTTTCATTATAAAAACGCTGTGGTTGATCTAAAAGGTTCCACACAGCGAATGAAGCTGAGGAAGCTTCCTAAAGTTCTGAGGAACAACAATGATGAAAAAGCTCCGGAGTTGCAGCGACACTTTCAATATCACCGTCAGTACAAGCGCTCCCATCATGCACAAGTGGATCGTTTATAGAACCACAAATCGTCCCCAGACAGGATCTCACAACCTGCTCTCAGGTTAAAAAGGACCAAACCGACAGTGAAGTACGATGGTGGGAGCACCATGATATGAAGAACACCAGAACACTACTGAAGCGTCATGACGTGGAAGGAAAAATGAAGAGAGCAAAAGTATCAGGACAGAATTTAATCTCATCAACCAAGAAACTAAAGTCCAAACATCTCCTGAGTTTTACTCTTGTGTAAATGTATAAAATATTTTTTTAAATTGGAATGAAATCAGCTGGAACTAAAGATGGTTAATAGAGAGTAAAGAGTCAAAATTGAACCACAATGCTGCAAAAAGTCTTTTATAAATACTGATTAAATTAATCCTGCAGGTACAAAGTTAAACATGATGTAAATAACAGATTAAACTGATTATTGTGGGATTATGTTTCCATGTGAGCTCAGATTTTGTTCGTACCTGATTTTCCCGACCCCATCGCTCCCAGAACCACAATATTACACTCGGCAGATTCGTTTTCAGGAATGATGTTACACGATCTTGTTTTCCCGAACATTAGAGACATGCTGGCATTGTAAAAAAATATGTTTTAACTAAAAATGATAATCTACATGTTTCCTCTTCAGATCTTCTGGACTTTTCTTATGAAAAATCTGGTGACATCAGTACAAAAAAAAACTAATCCGAATTAATCCATGTTTCCTCAGGAGAAGTCGAGGAGAACAGCAGCTCAGACTCCAGTGGAGGCTGAAGCTCGTCTGAAACATCTGGAAACCACACCTCCAACCAGAGGAACATGATCCGGGGTCACCACTTACCAAAAATATTCATGAGAAAGTTCAGAAAAAAACTAAAAGCCTGGCAGGAGAAGAACACAGAGCCCAAAGGATTCTGGGTAATTCTACAAAGAACCCATAGATGGTTTCATCATAGTAAAATTATCTGATTATAGTTTAGCGTGTCGATGCTTCACAGTTCCAGAGTCCTGAGATTCCTCACGGTGCTTCAGCCTCGTTTCACCTCACAAAGCTTGCAGAAGGTGGATTGGCTTTGAAATTGCCTGTATGAGTACAGTTAATAACATAACTTATTATTACATGGAGATAAATGATGTGTCGATGGTGTATTTCTGTGGGCACTGAGACATTGACCAGGAAGAATAAATGAATGAATGAATCTTTCCTGTATTTAATGTTGTTACTCGACTGATTTCAGATGAAACATGAAATCCACGTCACGTTTCAGCGTCTCGTTCTTCTGAAGCTTGGTGACGTCACGTCTGGTTCATAACGTGGTCTGAACGTTGCAGATCTGCTCTGATCACCAGGATGACGTTGGCATTAGATCATCAGATCAGGTTTCGAGATCTCATGCTGCTCATGTGCTGAAGTTCCAGTTTTTACTGAATTACAGTAGAAGTGAATCCAGGCTGAACTGCTTTTCCTTTAAAACCTTCATCTGTAACATCGGAATGATAAGAATCAGAACCAGCGCGCCGCTAACAACGAGATGCTCCAAGAAGGTTTTCCTAATGTTCCCCAGATGTTGGTTTGGGTTACAGAAACTTTGTCACCAAATGTTGTTAGAATATTATTTCTGTTCAGCCTTTTATTTATTTTCTCTTTTATTTTGGTTATAAAAATGTTCTGCTATTTCTCTCTTTTTTTTTTTTTATGTTTTAGTTTTTTATTACCGTTTCCCTCTGGTTCCAGGGAACTTTTTTATTGTGTTAAGAAAATATCTTGGAATGTTTCTTTTTCCTTTCAAGATCTGTTTTTAAGTGCAGTGTATAAAACAAAACAACATTCACATGTGAATCATGACGTTAATGTAAATATGAATGTAAATATGAGTCGTAATTCAGTACGGGTTTGATTTTGACTGAACCTGGTTGAGACCCTCAGTGTTTCCACACAGTAAACAATGCGAGACCTTGGCTGAGACTCTTCTGTTGTTGTTCTCAGATAGTGACCCTATGAGGTTCAGGTTTCAGTGCTCTGAATGCCTCTGAGGAACAAAGCTGTGGTGGATCCGTCGCAGGGATCTGATTTCGGTCTCTGTTAGCGCTGTGTGATGCCTCACGCTGCTGCACTGCAGTTAGTTTCTATGTTTAGACAAAACAAACACCCAGCGCTCGGCTCAATTGCGTTTGTCTTTTGCGTGGCACTGCGGAACAACTCGGTCAGTTCTGAGTGCAAGAAGCTTTAAATCTTTAAAAATTTCCATGAAAACCACTGGTGGTGACCTGTTGGAGTCCAGCAGCTTTGCTGGCTCAGACTTACTTTGTGGAGATCCAGGGTCAGAAGTGAGAGTCAGGATAGACGGGAATGTTTTCACCGTGGATAAAAAACTCCTGGAGGAGAACTGTGAATACTTCCAGGCTCTTTTCCGATCAGGAATGAAAGAGTGCCAGCAGGACGAGATTGATCTTCAGGTTGTAAGTGCTCGTGGATTCCTCGCAGCTCTTCAGGTGATTCGTGGTGAAAGACCTTTTCTTAGCGCTGATGAAATTGTTGATGCTGTAGAATGTGCCGCCTTCCTTCAGGTTCCAGCTCTTGTCAAACATCTCATAAACATCATTGATTCAGATAACTGCGTCCTCATGTATCACTCAGCTGCCAGTTTTGGTTTGTGGAAGCTCTTGAGAAGTGCAGGCTTGTTTATTCGTGACATGTACCAAGACTTGAAGGAGGACGTTTGGTGCTTGCCAAAAGAACTCATCGATTATGTGGAGTCTCTGATTCCTAGTACATATATTACTGTGGGCAGCCACTCGCCCACCATCAAACTGCTTCAGGACTTCATGAGGACGGTTTGTTATCTCGATGAGGATGAAAAAGACTGGAAGGTCCTCACACACCTTCCTCTGGAGGCTAGCACCACCATGGCTGGAGTTACTGTGTTTGATAATAAGATCTTTATTGTTGGAGGCGTTTATGACATGAGTAAAAAAGTTGTGGACTCAGGCTACTGCTACGATGTCACCTCAGATACCTGGAGAACTTTCTCCAATCCAAAACAGCTTCGCTATAACTGTACACTAGTGGAACATGAAGGATCTCTCTACGCTCTCGGTGGAGAGTTTAATCGAACCTCCATGTCGTCTGTGGAAAAATATAACGTCTGCACAGATACCTGGAGCTTCGCTGCTCATCTCCCCAAACCTGTGTCTGCCGTACCGTGTGCCAAAACCATGGGCAGGATGTTCATCTGTCTCTGGAAACCGAAAGATGCCACCGAGATTTACGAATACCTCTCAGATACAGATGAGTGGAATCTAGTGACCACACTAATACGACACCAAAGTTACGGGCACCGTATGGTGGCACATCGGGACAAACTGTACGTGATGAGGAACGGACCGTGTGACGACTTTCTGAAATGTGTAATAGACTGTTATAACCTGAGCTCGGGTCAGTGGACGCCCATATCGGGGCAGTATGAGAACAGTGAGGGAGCTTTGTTCACGGCGGTGGTGAGAGGCGACTCGGTGTTCACCATGAACCGCAGAGCTACGGTGGAGTACGCCATCGAGGAAAACAAATGGAGGACAAAAAAACAGATGGGCGGGTTTCCAAGATTCGGCTCCATGTGGACTTTCCTCCTGAGACTGCCCAAAAAAAGCAAAGAGCATCTGGGAAAGGCAGATCTGACTCACGTCCAAGATGTTAATGCACCCTCTCATGTCCGTCCAAGTTCTGTCGTAAAGTGTTATGACTGATCAGAATCTACGTAAATCAGACTGTGGAGAAACGCTTTATTTATTACGACCTCATTTACAGCTGATTTTACTTCATTGTGTCTCTGCTTAGCCAGAAACTTCCACAATTCAGCTGATATATAATAATCACTATATACACTGAGGGCTAAAGTATGTAGACACCCCTCAAATTCTCCAAAATCACAGCTGGTCTCACAAATGCTTTTTTTGCCTAAATGAGCACAGATTCCCACAGACACACCTCAAAAACCTGTGAAATTCCTTTCCAGAAAAGTGGAGGCTGTCATATTCGCAAGAGGTGGGAAACAAGGAGTAGGGTGTCTACATACTTTTGGCTGTATACTGTGTCGTTTTTCTGTCTTTTTGATCTGATTGAATAGAGGAAATGGATGTGGGTTAGGTGTGTAAATTACAATGTAAAGATATTTAACGTTGTTTTGTGGTCAGAGTCTCTCTAATGTCTCAAATAAAAATGTAAATGATGTATCAGAGTAGCAGTGTGGGTGCTTTAATGTTGGTGCTAAACTTAACAAGCTTCTGAACCTCTAAATAAAAAAAATAAAAGAAAATAAATGAACCGACTGAGTTCAGATGAAGAGAGAATCAGAAACAGATGCCGTAATCACCGACTCATTTTTATTATTTATACATGATCAGATCAGTCTGGTAAACACTTTTTATTCTTCAAAAATACTGAACATACTTTAAATACTTTTTATTTATTCAGTCCAATCTACTTTTGATAGACAGATTAAATAAACAAACACTAAAAATTAAATACACAAAAATTCTCATGCACAAATAAATAACACATTTAATAAATAAATACAGTCGAACTTTGTTCATTCCTCTGCTGCTGTGTGACAGATCCATCGAGCATTTGTTCACCTAACATGAACCGGGGTGCACAAACTTTTCCATAAAAATGTTAAGCAACAACAAAGATAAACCTTCAATAAAAGTATAACGGAATGTTCTTCATGATGTGTCGTCTATAAACTATTCAAGTCCAGAAAAGTTACGAAAGAGCAGAGATTACAAAAATGATCAGTAAATAATCCAACAGTTTAAGAAAAATGTTTCCTGGTGTTTCACCTTCTTCTGTACAGAAGATCATCAAAATGTGTAGAGAATATTTCTGTGTGAAAGAAAAGATGATAAACATGAATGAATATCTGTGACCGTCGATCCCTCTGCATTATAATCCAGCATGTTTATCTTTAACATCAGCACATTAAAGACTCGAGAGTATTTAAACAAACTGTCATTAATAAACACTGCTGCCAGCGGCCATTATTACACACGCCAACAACGTCAAGAAACACCACCACTGACTGCTTGACTGACCTGCCTGCAGTCCAGGCCTGGTTTGATGCATTATGAAGCACAAAAATTCTTTATGGCTCAGCTAAAGATTTTGGTTTATAATTTAAAACTTTGCTGTTTATTAACTTCATCAGTGGATCCGTTTTCACTCGAACCAGAACAAAGAAACGGTTTGAGATAAACTGCTGCGCTGGTTTGTTGATCAGGCTACACGCATCATTAGTTCCTCTAGAGCACGCTCACGATGGTTCCCGTGCACCAAGAGAACTTCTTTAATAGTGTCCTGCTGAAAGCCCATCTCATGGAATTGAGTGAGAAGGAGCAGAAACTCTTCAGCCTGAAACAGAGACGAAAAATGTTTCAACACCCAAAACTGCTTTAACTTCAACAAAATGTTATTATTATTATTTATTTTAAACTCTTTAAAGAATTAAAAACTAAACTTCTCTTTTTCATTAACCTGACTCTTACCTTGGTCTCACAGTTCTGAAACATCTCCAGAGCTTCCTCTACCTCAGCTTCATCATAGCCGAGTCCACACAGTCGCTCCCACGCCACCAGGTAACTCAGGATCTGTGGAATCAGTGAAGAAGCTGAGCTAAAGAAGAGAGAGCACAACAAAGGAACTGGGACCCTGGGCAATCTGGAGTTTCTGGTCACAAATCCCCTGCTCCAACCTTATAAGCTGTTATAGGAGAAGACTAAGTGCTGTTTTATTGACAGAGGAAAGTTGTACAAATAATTAAATGCAGGGGAGCCGATATTTACATTTTGCAGATGCTTTTTCAAAGAGAGTTACAATTATGACAATACAATTCAAGCAATTAAGGGTTAAGGGCCTTGCTCAGGGGCCCAACAGTGGCAACCAGGCAGTAGTGGAGCTTGGACTGTCCAGTAACCACTGAGCTACTACTGTCCTTAAAAATAATTATTATTATTGAATGATTTCTCTTTCTTTTTCAGTGTGAGATGAATTTATAACCTTTTTACTGGGGTGCCAATAATTCTGGGTTGGGGGCTTGTCTGTATATTTTGTTATTATTTATTATTTATTAGTTCAGACTGACAGGTTTCTGGTGTTGGATTATGTTTCTGTGTACACTTGCTCACATAAACAGTTATAAATACAGTCGCGTCGGCTGAGAAATTAACTGCTGGATCAAGTTCTAAAAATAATCTGAGGGACTCGTTCAGCACAGCTGGGAAAAACAGCACGAGGAAACAAACATTCTGAGTTTAAGATTATAAAGTGTTTAGCAGTGAGGGGGAACAGAGGGGGGAGAATGTACCAACCCAGTTTATCACGGATCATGTTTAGGTTCCACAGACGGAGAAGAGAAGCGACATTAAAGCTCAGACTCCATTCGACTCGTCCTTAAATGTTGACATTTGCTGAACCGTTTCCCCCTCACGCTTCCCTTTATGAGCACTAAAAACCTTCTTATAATGGAACCTCCAGCATGATGATGCACCATCACAAATCATCTCAAACTGCTCCCATCAACACAACAGTGAGCTCAGTGTACTGTAATGGTGTTTCCAGTCCCCAGATCTGAATCCAGTAGAGCACCTTTGGGACGTGTTAACACTAGAGACCGAGAGCTTAAATGTTCAGTGACTGAAATTTTGAACATTCAAGGAAAATTTTACAGGAAAGTTTGTACCAGCTTGTGGGACCCAAAAAAGAAAATAAGGTTCTACCCGGTGGTGGTTTGGTGTTCCTAACCCTAGTGTTCATAATTAAGTGATGCCATAATATTAAATCACATGTTTAATCCCCTAGTGCTCAGCAGCGTGTCTAGGTTGGATTTCTCCTGAGCAGGGGCGTCTCGTTTCATCATGAAGGATTTGCATGGCTGCAGATTTTCATACCAACCATGGATGAGCAGATCTAATTACACGTTTAATCAGGTGCTCATGATCTTCAGAAAACCTCCGACCACGTCAACTGTGCGTGGACGGAACAGGGTAAAGGTTAGGGTTTACACTAACACAGATAATGTTCATTATTATATGGACATGTTTTCCTCCCTCCATTCACAATAAAACTGGGATTTCTCCAAACCAGAAGCCTCTCAGGTGCTCGTCCAGACTCTCATCAGCTCAACCACTACAAAGTAAAACTGATGGTAAAAATAGTCATTTTATTTATTCAACATCAAATCCACATCACATTAACATGCATTACGTCAGGGGTGTGAATATTTTTCAGTCTGTATATAAACTGTTCTCTGCTGACCTGCTCTGGGCGGCGCCGGCCTGATTTCTGTAGAGCGACGATGGCTGTACGAAGCGGGTACCCACAATCCATCACCGCCTCGAGAATCCGGCATTCCTCAGGGCTTAGTGCTGAGAAGAGTTCCACAGAGGAGTCAGCTACAGCGTGGGAACCCAGCGGCCTCTGCGGGACGGGGAACATGTTGAAGTCCAGACATGGAGACTGTGAGGAGAAAAAACTAACAATGTGAGGAAGTGAGAAGCCTCGAGAGGAAAACACTGAAATACTGGAGAGAACCATGAGAACTCACCAGGAGGGAATAAAAACATAAACATCTACATTAAAATCATAATTTTGTTACTTTTTATAATCTACTCTAATAAAACTTGAAGCTAAAGTTAAAAAGTCAAAGACTGTCACGCAAAAAAATGAACGAGAGACGTTAGCAGCTCAAATGATTAAGTGTTGAGTTAAATTCTACACTTTATAAAAATATCATGTGATGATGTGATGGACCGAGCGGTTGTTATTTCAGTCTCTGACCCTGAAACGGAGCCTCACTGAGAAAGACATTTAAAGTCGGTTTAATCCACTTGGTTTGATTCCAGGAGAGACTTAACACGCGTTATTATTAGCTCCGTCAGGTTCAGAGAGATCTGAACGTCAGCCTGTCAGGTTCAGAGAGATCTGAACGTGAACCTGACCGGCCTCTACAGCGCCACCCTGGTTTCTGTGAGCTGGTTTGATTAGTATGATGATGTTATGGAGTCTCTGACACTCTAATATCAGCATCTCATCATACAATAACATTTATATAATTAATTCTCTTTAAAGGTGAAGTTTAGTTTTTCTCACCTGTGTGATTACTTCTGGTTTTATTTCTGATTGGTCGGAGGTTCGGACCGGTGATTGCCAGATATTCAGGTCACATGTTAAAGGCAGGTTGAGGAGGTTTGTAGGGCTGTGTGGGTGCAGATTTTTGGTGTATGACCCCTGTCTTTTCAACCCTGAACCACTGAGTGTCGGTCTTTTGTTCCCGGTTGAAGACGCCTCCGCATTATTAGGGAAGTCCTTGTCCTCCGGGTCAGAAATAGTGAGAGCGACGTCATTGGTGATGAAAAGAGCTTCGTTAAGACTCCGGCTGCGGGGTCGAGGATTGGGTTCCCACAGGTCACTGCTCCAGTGGCTGGCCAGTCTGCTCTGCTGTGAACTGCTGAACAACATCCAGTACGGAGGGCAGGAGGCTGCAGCGTGAGAGGCGAGAGGAGGACCGGCTGCACCGTAACCACCCTGCAGTCCCGTCAGAACCCAGTTCTCCAGATTAAACACATACTGACCCAAAGAAAAGACAAAACAAACCATCAACATGTCACATCAAAGACGACTACAACCTCAAATCAGAAACAGTTGGGACAGTATAGAAAATATAAATAATAAAACAGGGTGTTGGGTGTTTCTTCATTTATTTTGACGTTAATTTTATTGCAGACAGAATGAAGCTGAGATATTTCATTTATTAATAAACATCCATAAACATGGGCAGGGGCACCCCCCCACACTGCACCCCCCCCCCCCTGCACCCCACTGCATTCCACTGCATTTTTCTTAATGTAATGAAAACCTTAAAAGCTCTTTTTCATTGTAAACATCTGTATTTATAACCTGCAATCAGCACTAAATGTTTGAAATGTTTCCCAGGATTGAATCTTTTTATTGTTTCTGTTGTGTAATTGAGAAACGTTCTGTTTGAATTCTGTGATGATGCCAGAATTATTGATGTTGTGTGGAATGTGACTCTAATAAAGACTTTATTCTGTAATTATTGTAATAAATGATCCTCAATAAACAAACGCAGAATTCCAGCTCGAAACCTTGGCCACATTTATCCATTTATTCCCTTTTAATATAGTGTGTGTGTGTGAGAGTGTGTGTGTCTGTGTATAAGGGGAATAATCACATTATTTAGGTTTTTGTTTAATCTACTCTCACATTTACACGTTGTGCTTTTTAACTTAAAATTACACTAATTTTTAGTATTAATAATCAACATAAACACAAATGAATTAAATCGGATTCTTGTTGTAGTGATTGGCACGGTGGCTAAGTGGGTAGCACTGTCTCCTCAAAGCAAAAAGGTCCTGGGTTTAAACCTCAGGTGGGGCGGTCCGGGTCCTTTCTGTGTGGAGTTTGCATGTTCTCCTCGTGTCTGTGTGGGTTTACTCCGGGAGCTCCGGTTTCCTCCCACAGTACAGAGGCGTGTAAGTGAGGTGAACTGGAGACACTAAATAGTTCATGACTGTGTTTGATATTAAACCTGAACTGATGAATCTTGTGTAAGCAGTAACGACCCGTCCTGTCATGAATGGAACCAGAGTGTAAAACATCACTTTATAATAATAATAAACAAACAAACAAACCATCTTCAGTCCCCCAGATCACAAGTGATCATTTTACAGGAATTAAAGGGATCGACTGGATCCTGCAGCAGCTTCAGCTTCTTCTGTAGAAACATTTATGAGTTTTTGTGTTTGAACTCGTTCATCTGAAACATCCAGATTTAGTTTCTGTGATAAAAATCTTCTCTAATGTGTCCCGATACTTTTGCCCCGTTCACGTTTCCTTTCACTGTGTTTGATGCTTTATTGTAAACACGAGCAGCTAAATTATGACCAGAGATTCTTTTTTTATCTGAATGTTGTTCTGATTGTATTAAATGCTAATTTTCCACAATAAAATCTCTAACCTCAGTTTCCTGGAGGATCTTCAGGTAGTCTGGAACAGTGACCTCAGAAGCTGTGACTGGTTGCACCTCGTCTGTGATTCTGAAGGGAACATCGTCTAAACACGCCATTCCTGTTTCCACCTTTTTTTAAAGAGCTGATCGGATTCCTGGACTGGACGATAGCATCAGATTAACATTTTCTATATAATTAATGACCTGGGTTGAATGAAGGGTTAGCACGTGCTTCCCTTCAAACACATGAAACTTGATCAGAGCTTCGATTTGATCATTTTTATCAACTGCTGTATCCTGGTCAGGGTTGCAGCAGGTAGTTTCACTAGGAAACACTGGACACTGATTCTAGACAATTCATTGCAGGCCTTTCTCCCCCCTCTCCAAACATAGTCAATAATATCTGTGTTGAAGCCTGGCCAGGTTGATAGCACCACTGAGATACAAACCCGGATACCAGAGATGGTGAGCTACCACCCTTCCACAGAGCAGAAGCAAACACAGAATTCCTTTAACACAGAGGAAAGGTGAATGATGCTGTCTTGTTCTAGAGGTTACATATAGCTCTGAGGTCTCTGAGGTTCGAGTCTTGTGTAGGTGATGCCGTTTAAACTTGATCATCTAACATTTGCTCTAAATTACTGCATGTAAAGGAACCCTGAAGAACCTAAATGAGGAGATCTCCAGTCCTGGAGTCTCACTGAATGCTTGAACCTGATCTGAGGAACCTACATGTCTGAGAGTAAACGTAAGATCCACTGGCACCAGAGTTTTCCTCTGTTGGTGTTTCTCAGAAGTCTCTAACCCTACACATCCAGGTTTGATCCAGACATGAGATTAAGGAACAGAGATTAGAGATTAGTTAACAATCTTACTGTGGAACACTGAGCCTCCGATTCCTTCATTCTGGAACATTTAGAGTTTTATTCTTTATAGTTTTAAAATTTGGATCAAATAGAAGTAAAAATTCAAACCAGCAAAACACAATTAAACAAAAACTAAACTAAACTAACCCCAGCCCTCCACTGCAGCGTCTCAAACTCAACATTCTAATGTGAACTGGATTTTTGTAGTGAACATTTAACCAGTGTGTGTGTGGAGTGTGTGTTGCTTACCTGTGTGTGTGTGTTGTCTCTGTGATGAAGCTGTGTTTATGTGAGCGATGTTTCGATCGTCCTGCTTCACACACTTGACGCTGCTCCACTAATCCAACTGCATCATCCCATAATAACCGCACCAATCACAGTGCAGCATCAACCCAAACAACCCACACGCTTTATATTTTATTCATCTTCAACATTCAGATACAAAATGTACAAAATCATCATCAGGTTATAAAAGAATAAATCACGTCCACGTCCCTGCAAAACAATCAGCTCCAGTCGAACGGTCCTCATTTCTCCAGAGCCGTGGCCCACACATCATCTGCTGGAGGATCTGGAAGAACCCAGCTCTGAGGAACTGAGGAACCATCAGGATGATCCACAGGAACCAGGAACTGATCCCAATCTCTCCTGTGGGTCCACAAAAAGTAGAAATAAAACCCTCAGTTTCAGGGTCAGAACCGCTCAACACCGTCACGTCCAATCACGAACCTGATAAACACGTGAGTGAAATTTATGTTCCGTTCTGATGAGTAAACGTGGTGATTTATGTGAAGACTGTAGAAACTAGCATGTAAATAATGACTGAACACAGAAGTGTTAGTGCTGTGTGTGCAGTGGGCAGTAACTCCACACCTGATCTGGACAAGAGCAGGAACTGACCACTCAGCCTGTGTGTAGAACTGCTGATACACCTGAAGAGGATGATCAGGAGGAAGATCAGCTAGGAGACGAAAGAAGAAATTAACACACACACACACACACACACACACACACACACACACACACACACACACACACACACACAATGAGGTAGTTCAGTAATGACAATGTTTTGTTGGTGTTTTGGTGCTGGTGGAACATTTGTTTTGGTGGTTGAAACAAACTGCAACCCAGAAGTTCCACATCTGTATCTACCACAAATAGTAATAATAATAATAATAAACCAAGCTGTATGAGTATATATATATATAGAGCAGATACTGAAGTTTATTACCTCCGAACAGCATGGAATCGATTTCTCGTTTCTTCTGTAGATGTTTCTCTCTCTCTTTCTTCTGTCTTTTCTCTCGGTCTCGTTTACGTTCCTCTTCTTGCTCCCCCTCCAGCATGACCCTCAGTGCTTTCTCCTCGGCCCCGTACACCGCCGTGCGCTTTCTGATCAGAATCCTGAGCCGCACCAGGTGACCCTCAAACACCTCGTCACTTTTCTTCTCTGGAAACAGACCTGCAGAAAAAAGACCAAAATAATTCATAAAAATTCAGATCAAGAGATTTAACAAATAACCTGATGATTCTTATCTAACTGTAACACAGCAACAAACCAAAACACCGACCGCAACACTAACCCTATTATTACAGTGACAAACTGAGACACTAACCATTTAAACCAGTACATGATTCCTCTAAACATCACAGCAGTATTACGTCTCGGTCCCGTCACACCTTTTATCAGTAAAGTTTTGATGTTGATGCTCTCGCTGCTCAGAACAGTTTGGTTGTGATTTATTTAATCAGAAATGGTTTGCTGGTCACCTTTTCTGGACGCGGCTTCTTTGCGGAGTTTGCGCAGTTTTTCCAGAGCTTTGAGGACGTCCAACATTCTCTTTGTGTCGGCCTGTTTCCTCCGAACCTCTGAGAGAACGGAATCAGCCGCCTGCTTCAGCTCTCGCTCCTGAATGTGAGAGGAGAAAACAGAACTCCTGAAGACTGGATAATCAGGGACGGAGACACTCGGGATGGAGTTTTTTTTTTTAAACAAACTAACTGAGCTTTTCATTTGATTTTTTATTTAGTTGTGCATCAATACATTTGATTATTCTGAAATAATAAAAGTGGAAAGCCTGAAAAAAAATGTTTTGCACCTCTGACTAATTTACACGTTCATGGAACTTTTTTTTTAATGCATTTTCTCCCCCTTGTATCATGCTTCCTCTCCGCCTATGCCGATCCCCGCTCTGACCGAGGAGATCGAAGCCAACCCACGCTCCCTCCAGCGAGGTCGTAATTGCACCATTCTGACTGAGAGAGGCCCATATCCGGCTTAGTCCCGCCCACCTGAACAACCGGCAATCGTTGTTCATGTGGCCGCTCATCCTTCTGCTGGTAAGGCAGAGCTGAGATTCGATACGATGTATTCGAGATCCCAGTCTGGTGTGCAGCGTGTGTTTTTACCGCTGCGCCACCTGAGCGGCCTCATTTAACAAAACAGAGATAAAACAAAACAACCTGCAGGAATTAAAAAGACTTGTTAGGCAGATAAAGAATCTAATGATTTCTGACTCTCCAAACCTGGTGCTAACACTCAACAACCATGAGCTCCTTTAAGCTACTGATCAATCTACCACACTGCTTGTACAAACAAGATCTGCATCAGAACTCATCAAAGTCCACGACTGAACAATTTAACTGTGATGCACGCTGGTGGATGATTTGTGTGGTGGCCGGTGACACAGGAAACACAGCACAGGTCACAGGAGAATAAATTCCACGACATTTCTACAAGCAAACATCTCTCACCCTGTTCTTCTCCTCTAGTTCCTGTATTTGTTTCATCTGCTGCCTATCTATGGCCGCCACTTTTTCTGCAGCTCGCGCCTGTTGGTCTCGTTTCTCCTCCTCCAGTTTGTTCTTCTTCCTTCTCATCCACGTCCGTTTTTTTTTAACCCGTTCCAGTTTCTTCTTCATCACGTCCACCTTCACTGGATCGGTCAGAGCCTTCAGTCTGTCCTCCAGGCTTCTTCTGAGCTCCATGGCTCTTGTGTATGAGTCTGTCCACTTTCCCTCGTTCTCTAAGTTGGTTTTTAACGTCTGACACAGAGCTGAGAGCTCAGACAACATCTGAACTGTTCTGTACATCTCCTCTTTGTATGCAGATACTGACTGTCGTGGTTCTGGTGAATTTAACGTCTGAGAAGAAGCTACTGTTTTTCTTTTGTGTAGAAAAGAATTTATCCACCGCTCGTCTTGCTTTCTCTGGTTGGCGTTAGCATCTGGTATGTTGCTTTTAATCTTGGTGGCGCTGGTATCACTGGGTACTGGTCCATGTGGAAATGTACTGAAATGATGCCCCATCACATTGCAGTTAGATTGAAACCTTGATTGGTATGATGCTGGTCCTAAATTAACAGATCTGTCTCCATGATAGTCATCATCCATCGTAGACTGATTGTTCATAACCTGATGAATCTGAGATTGAGCCCAAGTTCCCTCAAACCCACCATGTAAATCTGGCTGAAGGTTTGCTGGACCTGGAGGAGGAGATGGGAAATAACCAGGAGGAGGTCTGGTCGGGTTGAAGGATGGGTGTGAGGAGTATGTATTAGAAGATCCATGGGGTGTGGGTGGAAACCAGGGCCAGGAGCCATGACCACTCCCTGGATGAAAGTCAGCTCTGGAGCGCATGTCATGTTGGGGTGCTGTACACATTTCAGGTCTGGGTGGCACGTTTTGTGGAGGTGCTGGAGGACAAAACACACCGAATGGCATGTTCTGTGGAGGTGCTGCATGGAAGTCCGGTCTGGGCGGCAGGTTCTGTGGAGGTGCTGGAGGACCATACGGTCTGAATGGCATGATCTGAGGAGGTCCTGAGGAAAGGTCCGGTCTGGGCGACATGTTCTGTGGTGGAACCCCGACTGAATAGTGATGCTGATGTTCATCCATGTTCTCTCAATCCGAAACCGGCTGGAGCTTCTGCGCTGCTAATTTACTGTTGAATCGTGTTTTGTACCGGTCAGATCCTGCATCCCAAGTTCCGGTTTCAAGTTTAACGCTGGATCCTAAATAACACTCTATTACCTACACACTACACACTACAAAGTCTACTTCTATTGAATTCTATTCTCCATGGTACATATCGTAAGTATTAACTACTGACTTGTATTAACTTAACTACTTGATTAATTTAATAAATATTCTACTTTAGTATTTAAAATAAGATTGTATGACAAGAAAAGTCTCTCCTGCCAAGTGAACTTTATAGTCAACATGCTTCGATTCCGGACATGAAGCAAAATATAGCAACACGTTCATGTGCCTGAGCTTTTAGTGAACAGTATTGCTAAATAAATATAGTAACATGTGTACATCTGATAATAAGGTTTATTGCTTACCTGTATAAATGTTGTGGTGCTAAATCAATAACTGTTAGAATTACATAATTAAATCAAAAATTAAGTATATATGTAATTACTCCGACATTAGCTTGGACAGTCAGAACTGTTTTAAAATTCTATTTATGTATGAATATTTTTATTTAAACTTTTTCGGTTCGTATTTTTTAGTTTTCTGCAATGGTAATTAAGTTTAAACATTACAGTTTCTAGTCAGGCACACATAAAAACCACTAAAAGGGCCTTAGGGTGGAGAAAGTATTGGGGTACATTCTAACACAGTACACCCGAATTGTATCACCGTGCAGCTTTAAACTGCTTCCCCAGCGAAACGAAGGTACCGCAAGGCAGTTCCTAAATCAACCGTTAAATCTGTAATTAAAGTACATTTTAAACTTTTTTAAACTTCTTATTTAAATAGATTTTATCACCTCGATGTTTAAAGTTTAAGTAAATTATTTACTTCCATTATTTCTGTAACTATTTTGTTTGTGACTGAAAGATTGGCCTCTTTTTTGAAAATTCGGCTTGTCACTAAATTGGACAGATTAATTAAGTTGTTTAAAACTAAATTATTTTTTTTAACGGTGGATAGAAACATGTTGGGAGTGGCCATCATCTCTAATCGTCCCCATCTGGCCTCTGAGACCCTTTTATTTATATCCAGTAACACAGCAAGGTGTGAATAACAGATCAAAAGTCTTAAATCATGTGTTCCATGATTCACTTTATATTTATTTGTCTGTAAGAATCATTATTTCCTGTAAAATTAAGCTTAACCACAAAAGTTTTACTTCTATTTACCACAAATCTAATGAATTTGCTAATGGTGGATCCAGTGTCACTAGAAATCACTAGATACAAATTGGATCATTAAAATCTCAGCAGTAGAAGTTAACATTAAAGACCTTTGTCTCACCCAAGTGCCCACTAATGATTATATTTAATAAATTCAGTGCCAGTGCTCAAGAAAGCCATCCAAAACCAATGACATTAACAACAGCTTTATTTATTTAATATATTTAAAAAAAACACACTACAAAAGACTAAAGTAGCAAAGTCTGACTAGAATCTTAGAATAATAAGTTAATTGAATTAACTAAATTATTAACATTATACTGTTATGTCTGGTATGTTCAACCCCAACTGTAAGAGATCTTAAAGTATCTAAAAGTTTCCACTGCACAGCATAACAGAACTGCTTCAGCACCAACAGAATGTAACGGTACAAAGGCTGGTGCTATCAGCACTGATTACTGCAGCACCAAACACACGAATCGACTGGAAAATTTCTTCTTCAAAAGTTTCAGCCACACGTTTTGAATTCTCTAAACTATAAAAACGGATCACACAGCAGTGAACAAACATCGATACTCTCTGATCATACAGAAAATTAAACCTATTAAGGTTGTTTCAGGCGACAATGCTTAAAAAAATAAATTAAATTTACATTTAAAAAGAGAGAAAATATTTTTTTTTTATAGTTTGTTCCAAGTGCTTTTTTAAATAATTGCTGTTTGTAGATGCTTCTGTACATGACAGTCCATGAGATGCACAAGTTCATTCAGAGAAGTTTTGAATACATTCAGGTTTTAGAAATCATGTTTTACAGTAAATGCTCATTTCTCACATTGTACCATCAGCCGTCAGACTGAATCAGATCATTACAAAATGCACCAGCACAAAAACATTGTGGCTCAGATGAAAACAGCAGCAGAAACTGAAATACTAAGAATGTAACAACACAAATTTCACTCAAATATGTATCAGCACTACAGTACATTTTCATATGATATCCAATAATGTTTATTACAATTACACTATATGGCCAAAAGTATTTGGACACATTAGCTTGTCAAACAGCTCATTTTAAAAACAAACATTTGAGTCAGAAGAGCATTTGTATGGCTGTGTTAATGTTGATGTTCCAGTTCAAACCGAGCTTTTCTTCATGTCTTTATAGAGCTCGCTTTGTGCACAGAGATAGTCTAAAATAGAAAAGGGCCTTCCCTAAACTGTTCCTGCAAAGTTGGAAGCATATTTACATAATATCATTGATTTTTTTTTTATCTGTTAGAAACTGTTGTGGCTGAAACACAAGAATTACAAGGGGTGTCCCAATACTTTTGTCCAATATGCAGCATTTTCATTAAACATGATTGAGTTTTAAGTTAATACTTTTTTCATCATTAATTGTTAGATATAGTAACCAGGTTTGTTGGAGTAAAGCTTTGCCTGTGGAGGGATTAAACAGACTCAAGCATGTGAGTGAATTTTTAATATTAGAAGTAATTTTATATATGCAATCACTTATTTGAAAGACAAAGCTATAAAAATTCATTACAAAGTCAGTTTAATAAGAATCTGGTGTTGCAACATGAGACATTTTAAAGAATTTATTTGACTAGCAGATGAAACTAAAACAGCAAACGTGATTAAACTGTAGAATGTGACATGATTAATATAACATGTTTATTAGTGAAGGAAACGGGTTGTGCAAGTTCATGTTTAAAAAAAACAACAACTTACACCCTTGTTAATTCTACTGAATTTAACATCTGAAGATCTCATAAAAATCAAAACATTGTTCATCATAAAATAATTTCTTTTACATTTATTATTAACAGTCACTCTCTGGAAGGCAAAGCTTTAAACACAATTTCTAAATATATTAGTTACACATTTCACACTGTAGGAGTTTATAAACTCTTTAGTACAGACGGTTTGGAGTCGGTGGGTCTGTGGGAGGACTGGTGCAGTGAAACTTAAACAGGACTGAAGTCACTCGTCATTTTAAACGATCTGATCGGTTATGTCGGGTAATTAATTTTTGGCTGCATCAGCCTGTCTGGTCCAGGTCTCATCCTCCATTCCAGAGTCGTAGTCCTCCTCTGCTGGATCTTTAGCCGGGGCTCTGTGGAAAACAGAACATTTATGATTCAGATTATGTTTGATTTGGTTTTAAAAATATATAAAGATAATAATAAAATAAATATTTGTGGGAATATAAATTCCTGAGGAGGAAATCTACAGTCTCCACATGTTCTCCACAAAAAAAACCTTCACCCTGGTGAGCCTCACCTCACGTATCGAGGATCCGCTTTGCCCAGCACAACATCCTGGTTCACCTCCACAGCTACAACGTCTGAGTGTGGAACTTCAAACATGGGGTCCAGCAGCAGCTTCTCCTGTCGAGGGAACAACGTTAGAACTGCACGGCAACGTTAGTGAGAACGCGTGAGTAATAACACACAGAAACACTCACCATGATCGATCTCAGACCTCGGGCACCCGTCTTTCGTTCCAGTGCCATTCTAGCTATCGCTCGCAGGGCATCAGGGGTAACACTGAGGTCACACTAGATTAAAGACAGACTGGATTAATTCTAACCCTAGATGAAGCGTGTACAGAAGTGGTGTAGAGTGTTAATTATTAAATTATGAAGTGTTGTGTTGGTGCAGTA
Source organism: Trichomycterus rosablanca (assembly GCF_030014385.1). NCBI lineage: Eukaryota > Metazoa > Chordata > Actinopteri > Siluriformes > Trichomycteridae > Trichomycterus > Trichomycterus rosablanca. The sequence goes on from NC_086004.1 coordinate 30,881,850, forward strand.
CCTTGTCCATGCTGAACAAGGCCTGGTACTGAGGCACCACGGCATTACGCGGTTCCGTCAGGATGCGGACGAGCGTTTCCTCGTCCAGGCTGTGCAGCGGCACCACTACAGGAAGTCGCCCCACGAACTCCGGGATCATCCCGAACTCAATAAGGTCACGAGCTTCCACATGCTTCAGGAGTCTGTCCTTCTCCTCAATTTCAGCCACGGCGTCCACCTCTCTACCCGACGTGTGGGCCACATCTGCTGCAGCTGCTGCCCGACGACCTTTACCCAGGTTAGATGGTGCACCAAAGCCAAGATACTACCAGCGTTAAAAATAAAGTCTGATTAAATTCAGAACAGCTAGAATACATACATATAAAACATTACAGATTAATGATCAGTACTTGGCTGATATAAATGTTTCATATGAAAACAAACCTTCTCGTTCTTTCTTCTGCTGATGATTCGGTCCAATCCATTGAAAGCACCAGATGCTACAAATAAGATGTTTGTAGTGTCGACCTGTACAGTTTCTCCTCTGAGTTTCCTGGTGTTCTTCTCAGGAACATTTACAATCGTACCTTCCAAAAGTTTCAGCAAACCCTATAAAAGGTCACAGCATCAGTAAGATCTATTTCATCTGCATTTATGTGTATTCTATATTTAAAGACGTAGTTACGAACAGAATTGTGCTAAATGTGTCACTGCGCAGATCATATGTAGAATCTTGTTTTACAGTTTTATTATAAAATCATTTACGATTATTTAATCGCTGATTTTTATCACTAACCTGCTGAACTCCTTCTCCACCAACATCCCTCAACTGATGGATCCCAGGAACACTGCCAATTTTATCCACTTCATCCAGAAACACTATACCTATAAACCACAATTCAACAAATCTAAATTAACACACACACACACATTCAAATTCCACTCACTCACTTACCAGTAAGCAGAAATGACCCAGATGTTTCAGATGTGTCTACAGAAATCAGAATTCTAACCCTGGATTCCTCTCCTTACCTTGCTGAGCTTTCTCGATGACGTAGTTGGCGTCCTGCAGCAGTTTGGCGATGACTGATTCAATATCCTCACCCACATAACCAGCCTGTGTGAGGGTAGTGCAGTCACAGATCGCAAAAGGAACGTCCAAACAATTAGCCAGAGTCTGAGCCAACAGCGTCTTACCTGCAGCACAAATTTTATTTTAATTCAGTTTAAAGGAGATGCTGTGATGTCGTGGACACACATGGTCGTAATTACAGCGCACACACACAATTAGCTTCACAAACTTCTGCACATTTTAATGCACCATTACTGAATTTTAAACATTAAACGAATTAAACAATAAATGTAGCATGTGTGACTCATTAACAGTAATTACGTTTGTAATTTTTAAATGAGTAATTGTGCATTAAAAGATGCAGAAGTTTGTGCCCTGTGGAGAACATGTTCACTTATTTTTAATTAAAAATTAAAAATGTTTATAAATAAAACAAGTTAAATCATGGGGGTGGCAGTAATAAATCCATTTTCAGGTATTGGAACAGAATTATTGATGTATTATATGAAAATCAATTATGTTGTTTTTACAGTAAAGAAGCACTAAAGCTACTAAATAAGTGTGATAAAAACTACAAGTAGTCTTAACTACTAATTATAAACTAATTACCATTACAAATGATTATTTGAATGTATGATTAAGGCTACGTGTACTGAGTTCTCTCTCATGGCTGTAGTGTGTTACCTGTTAAATTTCACTTTACTGACGTATCACATGGAACTAAGTTAAAGTTTCTTGTTAATACTGGACTAGGTACGTAAATATTAATGCAGTGTGCTGTGAGAGGAGAAGATTTTCATTCCTAACACTCTTTTTTTCAGCTCATCACTTTAACAGACACTTCTACACATCTTTATTTTCCTCAGATTTATGAAAGGTTGAAGCAGTCAGACCAGAGCCAGTAGGACCCAGCAGCACGATGTTGCTCTTCTCCAGCTTGATGTCAGTTTGGGTGGAGTCGAGAACTTCGCCTCCTCTTCGTTCCTGAGGAGCCTGCTGGTTCACCTGCTGCTGCATGGAGGCTCCGAGAGCGTTTCCATGAGGGCTGATCCCTGCGATCTGCAGCAGTTCTGCCGCAACAACACAAAACCAATAAAACAGAATGCTGCTTTCCATCCAAGCTTCTGGAAATACTCCATGTTCATGTTTTTAAGCTGGTGTAATACAGAGTAAGTTAATTACATTTACATTTTCAGCATTTAGCAGACGCTTTTATCCAAAGCGACTTACACAATGAGCAATTGAGGGTTAAGGGTCTTGCTCAGGGACCCAACAGTGGCAACTTGGTGGTGGCGGGGCTTGAACCGGCAACCTTCTGATTACTAGTCTAGTAACTTAACCACTGAGCTATCACTGGCCCAACAAGCTTCTCATAACCCTGACCCAACTGATGATTAACTACTTTTACTTTTAAGAGGTCTGATTGTCTGTTTTCTCCCTCAGTGTTAATTTTTGGAAGGACACTGGGGAGAAGGACCGAGCTCTTTGGCATTTGTACAACAAACATTTTTTTAATCGTATCAGATCAGAAACTCTGAAAATTTAGTGGGAAGTTTGTGGGATCCAAAAATAGTTTTAATAATTCAACCATAGAAAGCACGAGGAAACATCAAAATGTTACGGAGCGTAACAAAACACTTACTTGTAAATCTGTACTCATCCTCCCGACGTCTTAGCTCTAGCTCTACAGGAAAAGTGAAGATTTACAGTCACATTACCACCATCACGCATTCAGCTTTCTGCCATTTTTAATTGTACAAATGCCAAATGACAAAATAGTTTCTAAGTACAAATGCAGTGCTGATAATGATTCAACACACGAGTTACAGTCAGTAATTGAATGCCTAAACTGTGCATGTATATGGTGGGTGTAGCTTATGATATGGTTTAAAGATAGATAATACAGTAATACATTTATGTAAACCTATGAATCTGAACTTATGCTATAAAATACAGCAATAAGCCACGAGAGGCCGTGCGTTACTGTGATTTTAGCACGGGGAATGACGGGGAATGAACGCGGCTCAGCCAATCAGATTTTAGGACCGGAACTATCCGTTTTATAATGATTTATTTTGTACCTGGATTAAACTAAAAAGTTAAATAATAAAATTTACCATTAAACCTTAAAGTATTTTAATAAAAAAAACTCTGCTCATCAGGGTTTTTTGAGACAAATCCCTCACACATGTAGGTGGTTCGTACCTCGGGGTGTGAGGGAGGCCTGCTTCTCAACGTCCACCTGCTGCTGTCTGGAACCAGTCGGCAGGTTGTTATAAATGCGTTTGTAGTGATTGTAGACGGCCACCGACAAAACCTTCTTTGCGTGGGCCTGACCCACCACATATTTATCGAGATAAGCATAGATCTGTTAAAAAGAGATGCCGTAATTATTAAGTCACTAAAAAACATTGTTTAAAGACTGCACTGTTTAAAGGGCAGAAATAATAGACACAAATTCACAGAACTGAAGACATGAAACATGGACAGTCCTCTTTAGAATTATTAGTAATTAATCTCAAAACTAACAAAAATGTTTCATTCTTTTTAATCTTTAATTCAATTTACTCCACGAAAACATTCCTTAATAATTCTTTTTAACAAAAACAGTTAAATTACTCATTTAAAAATATTGTCCACAAACAACCTGAAGAACTGTTTTATTCGTTTTAATGCTTTAATTATCTGAGTGATGAAAAGCTCATTAATTAAACAGTATAAAATCAGCCTTTAATCTAGGATCATGAAACAGACTTCTGAATGAATCGGCACCTTTTTGGGAGGAGGTGGTGGTTTCTGTTGAAAAGCCAACTTCACCGCTTCAGCAGCTGATTCAGGATCTTTATTCAGACTCTTTTTAGTGTCTGTTTCTGACAACACCACAAAAAAGTGGTGACATTTTTCACACTTCACAAATCTAGTAGAGGCTGAAAAAAAACAACAAAATCATTATTAGAAAGCAATTATAAACTAATGCATTTAGAAGACACAAATCTACCTTCTGCAGTTTGAATTAATGTTATAAGTACAGACTATTTTATCATTCATATTAATATACATGTTTTTGCTTTATATAAATGTTTTCATACACAATAAGAACTCACATCAGAGTATCAGCAGCACTGCTGAAACAAATAAATAAAGTAACCACAGAAGAGTGTGGATTCCTCTCAAGTACTGCCCAAAGTTACAAACATGTATATTAATGCTCTGCATGAATCAACTACATATATAACAGAGAGCACACAAGCTAACACATAGGAATATATATTTTCAGACCTCACTGGATTTTTGCAAATGAGCATTCCATGTTCTCCTCTATAGAACACTCCAAACTTTCATCATCATACATGATGTGACAGACACTGAATAACATTTAAAACATTTAAACTGGCTTTTTGACTCAGTTGGTGTCAGATATCTTTTCCCCCTCAATTTAAAAAATATGTAAAAATATATTTTAAGGCAAATATGGTGTAAACACATGATTTTGCAGAATCGTTCCACTCTCATCTGTACAGCACTTATTTAAACTTAATATTTAAAAAAATCAATGAGCTGTTACACAAATATTTAATTTTAGAAAAAGTTTGTCCAGTCCAGCCACATATTCCACATGGAGACGCTGAAGGTCAATAAACTCGGTCAGTTAGAACATTTTACCTCATGTGTAGTAACACAGTTTAACAAAGATAAGAAATTGCTTCACTCCATCAGAGCTTCAGTTACTCACAGACGAAAGTTTCTACGTGTGTGCACGGATCTCCACACTTCGGGCATCGAAGCTGACCGCCACCTTTCCCTGAGTTACCTGAGCCAGATCTTTTACCACTTCCATCACTCACAGATTTCTGGAAAGGAAATTAAGCAAAGCAAACATCTTTATTATAAACAAAATAACTAAACTTAAGGATACATCAATGGGAAAAAACACAAAAGGAAAAAAAGAACATCTAAACCGAAGGCCACCTTTCCACCATCTCCATCTTTCATTCCATCCTTGGCTGCGAAATAAACTGAAGTTTCTGAGAAGCTTCTGACTGGAACTGTTCGGTTCAGGAGAATTTCATGAGCTGCTGGTCTGATCACAGAGAGGAACTGAACTCTAGATCCACAGATCCCTGAATCACCAACAAGAAATAAAGAAATAAACACTAATTACACATTAATCTGAAATTATACAGATAATAATACAATAATAAAGTCATCATTTATAAATAACCATTAAAACTACACACATAGTGCAAAAGTTATCACACCCTACAAATAAACTAAAACAGTAATCAACAGTAACTGACAGTAAATTTTTCTACCTGATCTGAGGTGAAAAGTCGTTTACGCTATCTATCATGTTAGCATGCTGGCTAAGTAGATGAGCTAACAGATAAAATGTATTTACCTTTGTGTGCTGAGTTAATAAGCACTCTTGCCGCTGAAGCGCATTTACAGGACATGTTTCCCGTGTAAAGTCACTAATTTTCTTTTGGATTTTTGCCTGACAGACAAATAAAAGTAGTTGAAACAAAGATAATAATAAACCGCTATGCTAACCAGCTGTAGTTACACCATACCGTTCAATTTAGCTGTGTTAGCTTGCTAAGGGGGCTAAACGTTTGAACAAATAATTAACCGATAAGTATCCTGTTTAGTTCAAGCCAAATAATAAATATTTAAGAATCTTTTATAAAGAAATCTGAAATGACAAAGAACAATGTTCTCTTATTGACAAAACAGCGTTAGCTCGGTATGTGACTAGCTAAGCTAGCTGAAAGTTAGACCAGCCAAAGACTGTCAGTTTGGGTGAATCTCAAAAAAGTGATTACTCCCTATGTAGGTGCACTATGTAGGGTTAACCAACAGATTCCCTGAGCCTTATAAAGTGCCCTATAAACCTAGTGTGGGTGTATTTAGGACACAATCATAATCAAGACAAACATGACGAAAGCAAAGTGAGCTTGTCGCAACATTCAGCAGCAACCTGATTCACTCGAATCCGATTCATTCGAATCAACTGATTCACTCGATTCATCCGACTCACCCGAATTACCTGATTGTACACACCGTTATAGAGGACAAACTGCAAACTTAATAATGACAGTAACTAAAGTGTTAATAGTGTTAAATTAATGATTATAATAGGAGTGAGGAGAGTGCAGGCAGGCAGAGGATCCATGCTGTGGGTGAAAGGAGTGATTTGTGATAGAATCTGCCAGAGTGAAAGGGAAAGTCTACATGACAGTAGTGAGACCTGCTGTGTTGTACGACTTGCTATGCGACGAGGACGGACAGGATTAGGATCAGGAGGGAGATGGGACCGAGCAGGTAAGATGTTCTGGAGAGTGAGGGAGGAGAGATTGAGATGGTTTGAGCATGTGCAGAAGAGGGATGAGAGAAGGATGGAGAGGATGGATGTATTTCATTCATTCATTGCCTGTTTTACTCTCTAATTCACTTGGCGAGGGTTAGAGGAAACACAGGGGCAAATTATGATCTTTATCTAGCCTGACTGCATGTCTTTGGACTGTGGGAGGAAACCGGAGCTCCCAGAAGAAACCCACACAGACATGGGGAGAGCATGCAAAACTCCACACGAAAAGGACTCCACCTGGGAATCGAGAACCCAGGAGCCCTGTGAGGCGACAGTGCCACCCACCGAGCCCCTGTGCCGCCCAGTGTATAAATGTGGTGAGGGAGGATGTTCAGGACCGAGCAAGGTGGAGCAGCCTAAATAATAGTAATAATAATAATAATAATAATAATAACAATAATAATAATAATATTAACAATAATGATAATAAAATAATAATAATATTAATAATAATAATAATAACAATAATAATAATAACAATAACATCAATATTAATAATAATAACAACAACAACAACAACAATAATAACAACAACAACAATAATAATAATATTAACAATAATAATAATAACAATAATAATATTAACAATAATAATAAAATAATAATAATCATAATAATAATAATAACAATAATAATATTTAAACAGTTCTATTTCAGTTTAATTAAGGGTTTGCAAGTTTTGTACACAGAGTGATGAATGTAAAAGTTTATTAGTTTAAATGAGTTTAAATGTTTTTATGATTAGCTTTATAAGCCACACACAGCGCATGCGCGTTGCAGAGACAAGCGATATTCGCGCGTGCGCAAAGCATTCCATAATGTCTCGGATGCGGAACTGATTGTCATGTGACTGAGGAAAGAAAAACCAAAATGTTTTTTATTCAGAGCTGAAAATCTTCAGTTAAAGGTAAATAATGTTAAATAATGTTAAATAATGTTAAATGATTTCTTATAAATGTGATGAAACTATAGAAACATGTTTATTAGTGTTGCTGTGTATGTAATGTTGAGTCTGTATGTGAGTGTTTACTGAGCTGTAAAGATAAAGAATTAAAGTTCATTTTGTCCCCTTTCATTTTTTATAGGTTTTGAGTTTAGTTCTTATAATCTGTTTATATTTATTTACATTACATTTGAATTTATATAGAAAGTAAGATGATGTCTGGATTCATCTGAGCTACATTTGTTGTGTTTTAGATTCACTTTGTTAGAATCGTTTATTTAAACCACTAAACAAAAACACAGAAATGATTTAATTATTTAAAACTTCTTTTCTTTCTTTAGTGTTTGTGTATAATTTATGTTTTAAACCACAAACTCATCAGATAATTTTTATTCACTGATATGAATCAGATCACCCGTCACTGTCAAAAACTTGCAGCCACTGTTGGGCCCTTGAGCAAGGCCCTTAACAGCTGTACAATGGCTTATCCTGCGCTTTATCCCCAGCTCTCAAAGAAGGAGGGATATGTAAAAAAAAACGTCATTATACTGGGTGTCTGTATCTGTATACAGTGTATCACAAAAGTGAGTACACCCCTCACATTTCTGCAGATATTTAAGTATATCTTTTCATGGGACAACACTGACAAAATGACACTTTGACACAATGAAAAGTAGTCTGTGTGCAGCTTATATAACAGTGTAAATTTATTCTTCCCTCAAAATAACTCAATATACAGCCATTAATGTCTAAACCACCGGCAACAAAAGTGAGTACACCCCTTAGTGAAAGTTCCTGAAGTGTCAATATTTTGTGTGGCCACCATTATTTCCCAGAACTGCCTTAACTCTCCTGGGCATGGAGTTTACCAGAGCTTCACAGGTTGCCACTGGAATGCTTTTCCACTCCTCCATGACGACATCACGGAGCTGGCGGATATTCGAGACTTTGCGCTCCTCCACCTTCCGCTTGAGGATGCCCCAAAGATGTTCTATTGGGTTTAGGTCTGGAGACATGCTTGGCCAGTCCATCACCTTTACCCTCAGCCTCTTCAATAAAGCAGTGGTCGTCTTAGAGGTGTGTTTGGGGTCATTATCATGCTGGAACACTGCCCTGCGACCCAGTTTCCGGAGGGAGGGGATCATGCTCTGCTTCAGTATTTCACAGTACATATTGGAGTTCATGTGTCCCTCAATGAAATGTAACTCCCCAACACCTGCTGCACTCATGCAGCCCCAGACCATGGCATTCCCACCACCATGCTTGACTGTAGGCATGACACACTTATCTTTGTACTCCTCACCTGATTGCCGCCACACATGCTTGAGACCCTCTGAACCAAACAAATTAATCTTGGTCTCATCAGACCATAGGACATGGTTCCAGTAATCCATGTCCTTTGTTGACATGTCTTCAGCAAACTGTTTGCGGGCTTTCTTGTGTAGAGACTTCAGAAGAGGCTTCCTTCTGGGGTGACAGCCATGCAGACCAATTTGATGTAGTGTGCGGCGTATGGTCTGAGCACTGACAGGCTGACCCCCCACCTTTTCAATCTCTGCAGCAATGCTGACAGCACTCCTGCGCCTATCTTTCAAAGACAGCAGTTGGATGTGACGCCGAGCACGTGCACTCAGCTTCTTTGGACGACCAACGCGAGGTCTGTTCTGAGTGGACCCTGCTCTTTTAAAACGCTGGATGATCTTGGCCACTGTGCTGCAGCTCAGTTTCAGGGTGTTGGCAATCTTCTTGTAGCCTTGGCCATCTTCATGTAGCGCAACAATTCGTCTTTTAAGATCCTCAGAGAGTTCTTTGCCATGAGGTGCCATGTTGGAACTTTCAGTGACCAGTATGAGAGAGTGTGAGAGCTGTACTACTATTGAACACACCTGCTCCCTATGCACACCTGAGACCTAGTAACACTAACAAATCACATGACATTTTGGAGGGAAAATGACAAGCAGTGCTCAATTTGGACATTTAGGGGTGTAGTCTCTTAGGGGTGTACTCACTTTTGTTGCCGGTGGTTTAGACATTAATGGCTGTATATTGAGTTATTTTGAGGGAAGAATAAATGTACACTGTTATATAAGCTGCACACAGATTACTTTTCATTGTGTCAAAGTGTCATTTTGTCAGTGTTGTCCCATGAAAAGATATACTTAAATATCTGCAGAAGTGTGAGCGGTGTACTCACTTTTGTGATACACTGTATATGACAAATAGAGGCGCTCAATATTCCACCTAGTACTGGGGACACTTGGGTTTTGTTTTTATTTGTTTTTGGAAAAGTGGCCGCTGATGTGATCTGTTCATTTTTTTTGTTCTTTTAGAAATGGAGGAGATCAGAATGTCTCCTGATTATGTTTGGTTTCGAAGCTCAGTGCCGCTGAAAAGAGTAAGTATTCACTCTCTCATCACACAACACTGAGCGATGACGTGTTTCCGTTATTTTGTCCAGTGCTTCCTGCAAACACAACTGGTGTTAACAAATGAAATTAAGTTGACCAGTTAAAACATGGAATATCTTTGGTTTACTGTCTGCAATGAAATAAAAGTCAAAGTAAATGTACAAAACACATTTTTCTGATTTGCATTTTCATACTGTCCCAACATTTTCTGATTTGGGGTTGTGTGAAGAAAAGATCATGAGAACAGTTTGTGTACACACACACACACACACACACACACACACACACACACACACACACACACACGCTCTCATACGATTTTTATGATGATACCATGTGACGTCCTTGTGAACCGTCAGGAATGTGACTTTGCTCTGTTTGTTGTGTTTAGATTATAGTGGATGATGATGACAGTAAAGTTTGGTCGCTGTATGATGCCGGGCCAAAAACCATCAGATGCCCGATCATCTTCCTTCCTCCTGTAAGTGGCACGGCCGAGGTTTTCTTCCAGCAGGTGCTGGCGCTCACTGGCTGGGGTTACCGTGTTATTTCTGTAAGTCCATCAAAGTTTCTTTAACATTTTGTAAACTTGCTGAAATTTCTGAGTATTTGAATATTCTGTGTGAGTGTCTCATTATTGAAGAAAGATGAAGTGAAACACTTGGTCATGTTTACTGATGCTAACAGGCACAGGTATCACCTCTCAACATTTACTTTTGGTTAGATCAGGTGAAGCTGGATTATAAATTTTGTTAATAACGTCCAAATTTGAAAACTTTACTAATATAAAATCATTTTAAAATAAATTAGTGTTTGTGCCGTTATCTCTCTGCTGCAGCTTCAGTATCCTGTTTACTGGGATCTGCTGGAATTTTGTGATGGATTTAAGAAACTTCTAGACCACTTACAACTCGATAAGGTTTGTTAAATTTGTCTTTGTTTAATGTATTTTATTAAAGATATATTAAACATGAATTTACAGTATTGAAGTTTCTTTAGGTGCATTTATTTGGTGCTTCTCTGGGAGGATTTCTGGCTCAAAAATTTGCTGAAGTTACACATAAATCACCTCGTGTTCATTCTCTCATCCTGTGCAATTCATTCAGTGATACGTCGATTTTTAACCAAACATGGACAGCAAACAGGTACAGATCTGCACCCGTCGTATGATTTTATTAACTTACAAGGAGCTGAAGCTTTCCAACCGTCTCTGCTTGCATAAATTAATAGTTTTTTAGCTTCACTTGGACAGAAGAACAGAAACGTTTCTCACTTTGTGAAAATCTCTTTCAGTTTCTGGTTGATGCCGGCGTTCATGCTTAAGAAGATCGTTCTTGGAAACTTTGCTAAAGGACCTGTTGATTCTAAGATGGCAGATGCTATTGATTTTATGGTTGATAGAGTAAGTAATGAATATTTCTGTGTGTGTTTATAGGATTCTGAGCAGTTGTGATGAAACATCAGTAACAAAAGGATGAAAAAATATCAAAATAAATCCTGAGCACAGATGCAATAAAATTCTTGTCAGTTTGTTGTTATATAAGGTGCAGGAGTGTGTTTGAGTGTGTGTGGGATTAGTGTTAGTAGTGTTTGTATTTGTGGGTGTATATTACTGTGTGTGTATGAATTTGATGCTAGTTTATGTTATTAAAGGTAAATTAAAGTCTCTAGAACCGTAACCTTCATGCTAATGACTGAAACTGATGACTGGAGTGTGATTAGCTGACGATTCTGTTTGTGTTTTTAGCTGGAGAGTCTGAACCAGAGTGAACTGGCATCTCGACTCACATTAAACTGTCAAAACTCCTATATTGAGCCTCACAAAATAAAAGACGTTGCCGTCACCATTATGGACGTGAGTTTACGTGATGATTGTATTTAATTGTAGGTTTGGAACACTGCGCTGTATTTTAGCTTGTCTGTGTTTCTTGTTTCCGCGTAGGTGTTTGATCAGAGCGCTCTTTCTAACGAGGCGAAGGAGGAAATGTACAAACTGTACCCCCATGCTAGAAGGGCTCACCTTAAAACCGGCGGTAATTTCCCCTACCTGTGCCGGAGTGCTGAAGTGAATCTTTACATCCAAGTGAGTTCAGCTGCTTCAAACTGCACAAAATAATTCATAACTTTTATCAACTTTTTATTATTCCAGCACTGCTGCCTTGATCATGCTGCATCATTCAGCATCACATTAAATAAAAGATATATTTTCTGTGCTAGAACACGACCTTCCTGTAATCTTTATCATCACCAATAATGTTTTAGTAACGGTGTGAGTACATTTACGAACTGACTTGACTTGTCAGTTGTACAACTTGAACCAACAACCCTCTGATCGTCTTCCCAGTAAACTTACCACAAGGCTACCACTGCCCAAAAAGTTTACATACATGTGTGAAGGAGGAGCATTTTATGGCAGTGTTGGTGTTTCAGTGAATTCTGCAATGGTTCTTTTGCTGTGACTGAATAAATAGAACACGGTAATCATTGTGCTATTGTGTCTGATATTTATTCATTTATGCTGAGAGTAAATTCATCCAGATGCTCAAGAGCTGCTTAGAACTAGAAGCTCCCGTGAACGTGGTAAAACTGTCCATAATCCAGCAAGCGTTACATCACCATGAGCTTAGAGGCTGTTGTGGAAGTAAGAGTATCAGCTGCGTTTTTAGGTGCAAGGTCCAATTATTGCATCACAGAAAAAGAACAATTGCAGAAACCATTACAATTCTCAGACCGTTCTGATGTACATGTAACTTAAGTGTGTAAACGTTTTCTCTTCGTTGTTGTAACTTAAAATCTAAATGTTCTGAATTATTACCTGCTGCCCACCTGTGCCACCCCATGGAGAAATAAATACCAGATTTAATGGTTTTATCAGTTGGGGTTCATTTGAATATTTTTCTTCTCTTGAGCAGCAGAGCTACTGAACTGAATTATAAACACTGATTCTTTATCATTTCTGTAGATTCATCTGCGCCAGTTCCATGGAACACGATACGCGGCCATCAACCCCACCATGGTCAGTGCAGAAGAGCTTGAAGTCCAAAAGAGCAACCTGAATAACTGTGGAGAAAACGATGCTGAATAATAAAGTGATGCTTCTGGATCCGAGTATTAATGTCAAACATGAACATCGACAAAACATCAGAGTGGAAAGTTCATCTGTCTCGTTTTTTCTAAAAGGAATTCAATCAGAATAATGAACTGAAAGTATTTTTACTTTACAGAAAATATTTTGATATGTGTTATTACTGTAAATAATTTAAAGCTGGATTCTTCTGAACTGGTTGCCTTATACTTGCATCTGATCGATACTGAATTTGTGTTTTTTTCAGCTTTATGTATGTTTGTTACTGTCTGATGCACTGATTAAAAATATAAATTATAAATCTAAATGCTTTAAAAGGACAGAAACAATATACTTTATTAAATGTTATAAAGTATGGTAGCCCTCTACTGCTGAGATCTGGGGAACCAGCATTCAAATCTTTGTGGTGCTGGGCGGGCATCTAAGGTCCTGGTGGTGGTGGTGGTGGTGGTGGTGGGGTGGGATGGGTTGTATAAGGAGTCAAAACTTTTAGCTTAAACTACAGCAGGTAAGAGGAACAGATTTTGAGGGGTTTTTTGGATAATTTTTTTCTATATTTTACTCAATCTTATAATTTCTCATTTTCTTTGTTATAATTCTCTTGCTGCTTGTACCACTCTCACATTGGCTGAGGAGAGCTGAGGCTATCATGTGCCCCCTCCAACAATCGTACAATCACTGGCTGCATCAGAACCGTACTGCATACAAAGAGAAAAGCTATAAACTCTGAGAATCCTCCAGCACTATTGTAAACGCCTCGACCAGAGCAGAGGTTGTGATAACACCACCTAACATCCCAGCGGTGATGAGCAAGCGTATTGGATCTCTGCCCCACCTGACTGAACCTCAGTTTTGGATTTTAATTATTTCTGTAACCATTCTGTGACAGTATAATTGGAACACAGGCTTATTGTTCAAAACACAACTTTGTTCTTTTATAAGTTTATTCTGACTTTTAGAAAAAACCTGCTTAACTCAACAATATATAGACAACAGCTTGGATCATTTATGTAGTGGTGTGAACATCTAGAATGTCATGGCCTCCTGATTTAACTGCATATTTAATAATAAACTGTCACTTAATGCTTTGGTAAAAATGGTCCAGATGATCAAAAGTAATTAAAAAACCACCAGAAACAGGTCAATTTTAGTTACTGCTGGTACATGGATAATTATTTTTTGCATCCCAGCTGCCTTTTCATCAGAACTTTCACATTCACAAGTGGTAACTGTACCAACTGCAACAGCCATGCAAGGAACAAATGAAGGTCAGTGACTTACTTCTGAATAATGTGAATGTTGGGCTGCATCAGGTCGGTTTACCTGGACATGAATCCAACCAACGCTTAGAAAAATCAATAAAATATTACTAGTAACTGAAGTAACACTAATTTTGTGGCTGAAAAAATCCCCTCTGTTGCATATTAGTTTTTGCACTTTAATGAAGTTGCATATATTGCTGTAAATGTCCTCAGTGCCATTTAATTTACAACTGGTTCACATTGTTGCACACTTTGAAGACTTTAGATCTGCATTGGCTTGCTGACGGATGCTCTCTGTTGAGAAAAAAAGCAGAAAAGTCACAAAAGTGGTAATACAAATCACAAAAAAGCTGTAGCTTGAAGCATGCTGCAGGTTTACTTCTTACCTGCCAGATCCATCCTTGAGATACCCATCAGACCCTCATACATTCTTTTTATGGGGTTTTCACCAGCAATCAATACCCCATGCAGCCAGATCAGCAGCATGCGATATCCATGTTCCTTATAACTTTTAGTGCCTTAAAATGACACATTTATAATAGCATGAGTCCACTTATTTACATGCACTGAACCCATATCAAATCTCTTTAAAATATAACCTCATAAAGGTTGTATTATAAATAGAGCAAAATTTTTTAACAGGACTCTAAAATGGCCACTACTGCCCCTATTGGTGAAGTCTAGTTTGCTTTTCCACTGTGTTGTTGTATTTAGCTACTGTACTTTTATCTAAACTGAAATCTTTCCTACAGTACTTATCTTAAATCCTCAGACACACCGCAATTAATGTTAAAAAACTGAACCTTCTCTTTGCCTCACCATGATATTGTATCTCCCAAAAACTTTGCCATAACTTTCAGTTTTACATCTACTGTCAGACCACAAGAAAAAAAATATAAAAGTAACCCTAGATCCTTTAGGTTTTAGAATTTTAATATTTACTTTTTTTTAGTTAAAGAGAAGTCGCTAAAATGAGGGTTAATGCAACATCAGCCGTCTATATTTCCAACGGTCACAAGCACAATAAACCAGTGGGTGTTAACCTTCCTCCCGCATGGTAAAACTGATTGTTACAGGCTGACTGTTGTATTTTGCATTAGCATTAAACTATATATTCCAAATGTTTAAAATGGAAAAATTATGGGGTAGTGACTTAATTTACTCTACCTGTCCACTGCTGTTCTATGGCTCGCATTTGTGCATCTGTAAAGTGCCAGTGTTGTGCCAGTGTCTTCCACTCTCCAGGTTTTAGATATTTTGTGGCTAACTTCCATAAAATAGAGCGGATGTGCTGCGTCTCTGTCCTGTGATCCTGTTTAAAGGTCACATTCCTTATCCCAAAGGATTCAGCATCACAGTCCTGCGAAACAGAACAGAAATAAGTTTTGGTTTTAACTTAGACTAACAAGTGTGTATAAATATCTCATAAATACCTGTTTCCATTTGTAAAATCGATTAGCTTTGATAATCATGTCTACCACGTTTACATGATTGCTTCTAGCTGCAATGTCCAATGATGTCTTTTTCTGCTGCACATGTGGAAATACAGATGTTTTCATTCATGTAATCAAGCAAAATGAATTAAAAATACATACAAGAAGTAAATAAATAAAAACGTGTTTTAAGTATTTTATTAAACTGGCATGTGTGATTGCACCTTGTCGAGTAGTTCGAGGTTAACTCCAGCCAGGAGGATCAGTTCAGCTATGTTCTGGTATCCATGTTCTGCTGCTATGTGCAAAACTGTTTGCAGCCGCTATGAAACAAATGGAAACAATCAGAGAAACTAAAACTGAGCAAAAAAAATATTGAATAAAATGAAATTAGCTGATTAACATTTTTTGTAATTGAACTTGCTAATGTTTGAGTTTCTTTTGCTGAAAGAGTTTAGGATTTATTGCTAAGTAATGTAAGTGAGTGTTGGATTTAAAATGATGTACTCACATAATCAAACAAGCCCAGGTCACAACCTGCATCAATCAGTATTTTAACAATCTCAGTGTAGTTGTTGAACACAGCAATGTGTAGTGCAGCTGTATGATTCTGATAAAAAACAAACAAACAATTAATTTAGTTAAAATGAAGCCTAACCCTAAACCTATTTTATTACAATAAATTAATAAGTTATGATTGTCTAACCAATACAATTGTAATATTAAATAAATCGAATAAGTACCAACACCACATGAGAGTGTAATACCCCTGTAATACCATAATTAATTGCTTTTACAAAATACTTAAAACTGTATTTAATCCCCTAGAGTGGTGTGGCAGTACTCTACACTACTTGCTAAGTGTCTCAGAATTCACTATAGTATGTAATCCTGGGTGTGAAATGGTTGCTCTAACACAGATTTAAATACCTGTAAATTGAACATTTCCCACATTAGCCATATACATTTTATTTGATTAAAAGATTAATAAGATCATGTAAAATGGTGTTTGTACTCACACTGTCCACAGAATTGAGATTGATTCCAGCTTCCACCAGCAGTCTGACCTCCCGGTCAAACCCATGTAGAGCTGCAAAGTGAAGAGCAGTCATATTCTTCTGAAAAAATCAATATTAGTGTCATGCAACTTAAATAACTGGCAAAAAACATTACTGTGCTGTCTGCACATGCTTAAAAAAAAAAAAATAGCACATTATCATGTGCAACAAAAAAAAAACAAAAAAAAAAATGACACAACCTCGTGTGTTGCTGTACTTTTGATGTGAGCTGAAATAATCCAGACATCATGCAGCTTTATTTTTAATTCTGCCTGCAGTCACGGTTCCTGCAGTGAGGTGGAAATGCAGAGAAGAAACATGTCCAGGATAGTAACTGTGTAGTTACAGATCCCCTCAAGTTCTTAAAAACATGGTGCATCTATACAAGTATTTAACTATAATAAAGCACCAGTTATTTTAGCTTGTTTTTCTTTTCAAACATTTTACACATATAAAAATATACCAGGGTTCCACTGGCTTAAGTTTTACTGACTTTAAATTTTACGGAGCTTATGAGATAATTATCAATTGTTGCAGGGCAGAGGGTCTCCAGGACTGACAGTGAGGAACCCAAAATACAGTATGGACTATAATATAAAATGAGCTATATGGAGTTCCTATTTAGAGGTGTTCTATTCCTTAATGGTTGAGCTGCTTTCTATGTCCACCATCAGACATGTCTAGATCATCTTGCCTGATTCATCAGAACTTGAGAAACACAGTCATTAAGGCTCTTATACTAGCACCAAAATGGATTACATGTTTTAGTTTGACTAAGAAAGCCTTTTTTAATCTGATAATTCTGGATGAAGAATGTCTGCTGAATGCAATGAATGTAGTATAATATGTAATAAAATTACACCATATTTTCAGTAAATTATGTATTTTTTACATACATTGGTCAGTTCATTAACATTGCAGTGAGCGTTCAGCAGCAGCCTGACACATTCATAATGTCCTCCACTAACAGCCAAGTGTAAAGCTGTCATACCATCCTGATAGAAAAAAACATTATTTATTATACAGTAAAACACAATATAATAAAACACAATGTGCTTGCAGATGAATTTTATTGCTCACAATGTTTCTCTCATTCTTGTTCTTTCCTGTTTCTAGAATTTTCTGCATAACCTTAGTGTGGCCATGAATCGCTGCCAAATGCAGTGCAGTGTTCTCCTGCTGTAAATACATTAGTCATAAAACATCAAATAATCACGACTATTACTGAGAATCATAAATCAATAAAGAACTTATAAAGAAGTTGCTGGTGGTCCCACAATATGAGGTTAAACGTTTATTAAGATTTAACAACACCATTAAATACCTAGGTTTTGCATTCCATTGCAGTCAACACACTGATTGACTAATTCTTCTTACACTTATGGGTAATGTACAGGTAATGTAGAGCGCCCAGTCTAATCCTATTGCATGTTTTGCAAGCGTAGTTCAACAAGCGGTAGTTTAAAGTGATCTAAATATCCCAGGGCCATCACACAAATTCCCACAAACCTTCACAGACAAATTTTGTGCTATTTAAGCATGCCCATAGTACAGTATGGTGCACACAGGAGGACAAAGACCTACAGACTTTTATAGACTTAGCAGAAGGTGTCATTAATGCTGATTTACCCTAGATGTAATTTCTTTCAGTGTTCTATGGTCCGCCACTTAATGTTGCTGTGATTTTCATCAGTTTTGTACCATTTTTTTTCTTGATTCAGTTCAGATAGATATTTTATTAATCTTGAAGAAAACCTTGTTCAGCCACTGCATTTAGGTCCAGAACCATTTGGGTGTTAGGCATACTAGGGCAGCCTTTTTCACCATTACCTTATATGCATGACACTGGAGAACCTGAGGAAATCTGCAGGAAAATGCTAAAGATTTCACAGGCACTGATCAGATTCGAGGTTCAAACCTTTGTCCCAGGATCTTTTTAAACTGATTGACCTGATGCAGGAGTTGCCCTTTTGTAAGTTATAACAAAAATATTAACAGGGCCAATACAGAATTTATCTACTTTTATCTTAAGCTTTTTAAAAAAGTATCTTTAGAGTTTGTAATGTTTAGTTTGTCAACTTGTTGTTAACTTGGTTTTCCTCCCAGCAGACAAAACAAGCTTAATTATCTACGAATTTTAACATTTAGTGCCGCCTGCTAGTTCTTACCTTGTCCTTTAGGCCATGTGTACAGCCCATACCAATGAGAAACTCGGTCACCTCCAACTGTCCATGTTCTGCTGCCAAGTGTAATGCTGTCTTAGCTGACTGACACACACAATCAAAAATTGTAGACCAGGACACATTATTATTACCTTTTTAATTTAAAACACTAACATAAATGTATTTTACAATAATTCATTCATCTTTAGTTAGTGAGCCTGATTCTGGGTGTCTAAACTTTATCCATGAAATACAGGGTGCAGAGGGGGAAGTTCAGTGCATCAGTATCTTACTCATTTAAAACTTTCTGTAGCAATTAAAAGTTAAAAGTTTTTGAAAGGTGGAAGAACATGCAAGTCATTACACAGCCAGTAACCAGAAATGAGGATCAAACCCACATCCACAGGATACAACTACTACCTGCTGTACAACCTTATCACCTATGTTTCACAATAGCAGGTACAAATATAGTTGATTTCTCTGTCCAGTCAATGATTAGATGCCGCTGTTCACATAAACAATAAAATGAAATATCATCCAAGTTAAAAGAAAATAAAAACTGGAGTAAAGCTTTATACTCAGGCCACCACATTCTTCATATAAAGGAAAAAGGTGCAAAGTGTTTTTCAGAATCCACAGTCGCACTTGTTTTAAAGCCTTTATCTCCAGTTACTCTGGGTGGCAGCACGACTAAGTAAACAAAACTTATTTTTATTTGAAGAATGTGTATTGGATTTCTAACATGAAGGCTGTATAATTATTACCACTCTGTTAGTTTTTTTTCCTGGAGTAAAAACAGCCATTTGTCTGTGTTACCATCAATGTAAAGCTTGTAGGAGTGGAAACATTTCCAGTTTTATTAGCCATTCTATGAAATTCTCGATGGCTCAGTGAAGCAGCAGGCAGCTGGATCTTGGATCTTGGTTTCTATGGGTGGGCAAGACATCCTAAATCATCTATCATGGTTACACTGGTGAGTGTATGACAACAAAATTTTGGATATAATTAAAAGAGACTTTTCACCATGTCAACTCTGTCGAGCTGAAAATCCTCCAGATCTTCCACTATGAACTGCAGAATATGGACATGACCTCTCTGGGCAGCACAGTGCAGAAGATTTAACCCGTTCTGAAGAGCAGAGTTTGTATATTTCTTAAAGAAGGGATGTTAAGGGTGGAATAAAAAAGTTTTGTTTTATTTAAACTTTACAATCAACCCCAGAAAATTAGAATACTCTGGTTGTTTACACCACTATGCTAAGCCAACTTAAAATCTATTATCTGCTATATTAAAGCAAGTCTTTATAAAAAGGTTGTGTGTTTTGGGTCATTATTACACTGAAAATTCCTCTTTAGGGCTAAGGGTTGGTTTGTTCCAAAACCCACCCCTATTTTCATCTTACTGACAAAGGCTATTTGGTTCTGTACCAAAATATCTTAATAGATGGAAACCCAACCCTGTTCCAGCTGAAGAGAACCTACAAAACATGATTTGTTTAAGTTGTAACCTGTAACTAAAAAGCCACACAAAACAAAACACATGAAAGCTATAATTACTAATAACCAAAAACTTAAGTGTGTGTGTAAATATCCTTCTAATGAAGACACACATGTAAAAATGTAAAAAATAAGCAATATAGAAAATGCTGACCACCACATAGGAGCAAAATCTTTGCCTTACTTTGTTTTGGCAGTTGAGTTTTGCACCAGATGAAACAAGAATCTTCAGGGTTTTGAGGTGACCAAACCAAGCTGCCAACAGTAAAGCATTCATGCCAAACTGCAAACACACACACAAAGATGGTCGTGTAAATTAATCCCTGGAGTTAATAAAAGTGTATATATATATACATACAGTGGGGGAAATAAGTATTTGATCCCCTGCTGATTTTGTAAGTTTACCCCCTTACAAAGACTTGAACAGTCTATAATTTTTATGGAAGGTTTATTTTAAGAGAGAGACAGAATATCAACAAAAAATCCAGAAAACATTAAATAAAAGTTATAAATTAATTTGTATTTAATTAAGGGAAATAAGTATTTGATCCCCTACCAGCCAGCAAGAATTCTGACCCCCACAGACCGGTTATGTGCCCATGAGGCTCACAAATTAGTCCTGTCCCTGTATAAAAGACTCCCGTCACAGAATCAGTTTCGTCCGTTCAAATCTCTCGACCACCATGGGCAAGACCAAAGAGCTATCAAAGGACGTCAGGGACAAGATTGTAGACCTGCACAAGGCTGGAATGGGCTGCAAGACCATCAGCAAGAAGCTTGGTGAGAAAGAGACCACTGTTGGTGCGATCATTCCAAAATGGAAGAAATACAAGATCACAGTCAATCACCCTCACTCTGGAGCTCCATGCAAGATCTCACCTGGTGGGGTAAGAATGATTCTGAGAAAGGTGAGGTCAGTCCAGAATTACACGGGAGGAGCTTGTCAATGATCTCAAGGGAGCTGGTTTTTTTTATGTTATTCACTGTTTACATACCCCCTCAATCACCACTGCATTCATACCCCACCTGGACCCCCACCACCCATGAACAATTAAGAACATTACAATATAACATTCAGTGACCTTTAGGTTATTCATTTCAGACTCTTCTCAAATGCACTTCTGAGAAAGCAAATTAAAGATACAGTTTTTCAGAAGTAACAAAACAGAAAATAACAGATTTAACATCAGGTTTAAAATAAAAGAACCTTTATGAGATGATAATAAGAAATTATCATTCTAAAAGCCTGCTGATGTTGGTACATACAATGTCTGCATCATCCAGCTCAGTGTCATGTTCCAACAGCAGGCGTAGAGCTTCTTCACTTCCAGCTCCTGCAGCCCAGTGCAAAGCCTTCCGCCCCACCTACACATGAACATGATGATACTCAAACAAGGAACTTAACATGAGCTTAAAAATAAATAAACATTGAAATCTTTTAGGTTTCATGGAAGCCACAATAATTCCAGTCATATTTGCAGTGGTGTGTTGTGTGCTGTGAAAGGAGGTGAAAAACAGGTCACGTCTGGATACAAGACCAGAAACAAAAGCGTTTCCTTGGCCCTTGTGCATAAAAGGTTAAAACAAAAGATCTGGAAGCACAACTTCCTGTAATCAAGCTTCCTTTTCTTTCTACAGTAAGTTAAGTGCTTTAATTTTAGATAAAATGATTGAACATAAAAATACTAAACAAAATATAAATGTTAAAACTTTTAATGACTCTTTAAACATTTTGTTAATCCAGGTATGTTACACAATGTAAAGTGTTTAGTTTATATTCTGTTCTAAATATCTGATGTTTTTTAATAAATGTTTATTTATTTCTAAAACGAATAAATGTATAAACAACTTGTAAGCTTTACAGATCTGTGCAAATGTAGGTACTTTCTTTTGAACTTACGTTATTTTTTACTTTAATGTTCACCCCTTTTCTGATGAGCTCCAGCATTTTGTTGGTGTCGTTTATTTTTGCAGCATTGTGAAAAAATGTCTCTGATCGCAGCACTACAAACACAGTATACACTAAAATTTAGTCTGTGGTGTTTTTATTCAGCATAAGCAAACACATTCTTGTACATTACATAGACACCAGGTTATTGTATGCTTAAACATTTCAATTCTAGCAGCAACTACCTTAAACTAATTAAAATCCATGTTATTTATCTCATCTCAACTGAATTATTAGGGATCTGTTTAATTAACACAATCGTACATTTCTGTAAACTGCTAAAACACATGTTAATTATGAATAAAATAGTGCAGAAGGATGTGATTGATGGGATGGGTGAGGGCAGAAATATAACACCCTCACTTATACACAATTATACATTTTAGTATTTAGGCTGAACAATAAAAACAACACTAATAGTGGTATTTTAATGTAAAACCCTAGTATTACAAGGGTTATACTGTGTTTCCAGCCATATTACTTGATAGTGTCTGTCTATTTAATAATCCTTCCTTAAATCATCTCACTAAAGCACAATTAGTCTGTGGTTTTTTTGCACTATTTATTTAGCTCCAGAACACACAACTGAGCTCAGAACTCGAACAAAACACTGTGTGCTTCCTCACCGTCCTTCATCTCCTCACTTCTATTCTGAGAAGTTCCACAATCCACAGAACAAAATAAAATTTCATTAATGAAGAATTTTACTGGTTTTTTCCACAGTTCAGGTTTGTGTTGAAATAGTGTGAGTGGGAACCATTTATTCAACAGAGATTTAAAAGACTACTACAGATTTAAAATGTCTTATTTAGTCTATTAATAAAATAACAAATGATATTTACCTGTATGCTGAGGATAAAAAGATATGTTCTCACTTTTACATGAATTCTCTATTATTTAAATGATAATATTTTATAAGTAAATCTTACGGATGTCGTCCTCTGACACCAGACCGTCCATTTCTGAAGAAAATCTCTCAGTAAAAGCATAAATATTCCGGATCTTTTATCCACACCTCGGCTCTTTCTGATAACCAGTAAACGCTTTAACTAGTCACATTTCACATTTTACTCGTTTAGTTTAGTTTTTCAGCAGAAATATTTCCACAGTGCCGAGGTAAAGAAATTTGACGCGTTTGAGAGACAGCGACCTCAAAATCTACCGCATTTCACACTGAATGAATTTTACTATGGGAATCGATTCTCAAGATCTGGAATCGACTCTAAAGAAATGGTTCTTCGTCAAAACTACTGTACAGAATGAATTATTTTGAAGAATCGACCCAATACCCGTCGTAAATATAGGAAACCGAGAATAGGGATAAACACCGAATCCACTAAATACGGATCATCACTGTATCAGGCTGTACAATGAGCCGAGAAAATCTGCTGTGTTACAAATACCATTATAAATACTGTGCTAAAATACATTTGACCAATAATGCGACTTCTGTTTAGGGTTTTGTGTGCGGATTGAGACAGACCCCCAACTTGTCACACTGCAACCCTGATAATACGCGGTATATAATATTAAAGGAAATGTATTATTTAAGCCAGATTTTTCCTAGAAGTACAGATTGAGAATGAATATATAGGTTAGAAACGTAACACAAGACATGTTATTTTATGCATTTCCTATTACGAAGTGTAATTTTTAAACCAGATATTCCCTAGATTTTATTGGCTAATGGCTAAATGTTTGGGCTTTATGCAGTGGCTGCTGGTCATAACTCGTGATTAACAGAATTTCAAATGAACCAATCAGCTGCGAGGACCGTAATTGTAAATTCACCCAATTAGCTGCTGCATCTTTCTGGCGGCTGTTAGATCTGTATGGATGTTCAAACGGGAAATAAACTCAGGAAAGTCTCGGATATTCAAGTAAAATGGACAACAGAATTCGTTTTATTTTTACGTGAAAGGACAGTTTATTCTGTGGAGAAACCCTCAACATTGAAAGACATCACCAAATACACACATTATACCAACTATAAGGAAGAGCACCAGCAGAAAACTAGCGTTTAAGGATCATTTGATTGTAAACGGCTTTCACAGGATCTGGACGGTGTGATCGGGATATGTGGTGAGTAACCGAGGCTTTATTCTGCTGATCAAGTTCTAGAGCTCCAGAAAAGCTGGAACTGTTTCATAACGTTAGTTAGTGATACGGTCGATTATAACATTTTACTGGAGAGGCTAGAAAATACAGCAGGTGTTAAAGGACTCGCACTCTCTTGGTTCAAATCATATCTCACTGACCGCTCTCTATTTGTTTATGTAAATAATAAATGCTCGGAAACTACAAAAGTAAAGTGTGGTGTTCCACAGGGGTCGGTACTGGGACCGCTATTATTTACCCTCTATATGCTTCCACTAGGTGAAATTATTCATAAACATGGCATAAACTTTCACTGCTATGCAGATGACACACAGCTGTATATATCAGCCAAACCAAATGATACTGACACAATCAGTAAGATAGAAGATTAAAGTGTAAACGACATAAAAAACTGGATGTCAGGTAATTTTCTTTTACTTAATTCAGATAAAACTGAGGTTCTACTTGTTGGCTCTAAAGCTGTGAGGGACGAGTTATCTAACCTGGTGCTAAACTTAAACACGTTCTCTGTTACTCCCAGCCCAGATGTGAAAAACTTGGGTGTCACAATAGATTCAGATCTTTCCTTTGATACACACATTAATAATATTACTAGAGTTGCTTTCTATCATTTGCGTAATATTTCTAAAATAAGAAATATACTCTGTTAATGATGCAGAAAAACTGATCCATGCGTTTATAACTTCTGGGTTAGATTATTGTAATGCTCTTCTAACTGGATGCTCTGGTAGATCCATAAACAAACTCCAGTTAGTTCAAAATGCAGCAGCTCGAGTGCTAACGAACTAGAACATTTGATCATATCACTCCTGTTCTATCATCTCTACACTGGCTGCCAGTTTAATTCCGCATCGATTACAAAATACTTTTACTAACTTATAAAGCGCTACATGGTCTGTACCACAGTATCTGAGTGAACTTATTAATCACTACAGCCCAGCGCGTCCACTTCGTTCACAAGATGCAGGGTTACTTATAGTTCCTAGAATTAAAAAGATCACGGCTGGTGGAAGAGCGTTTTCTTACAAAGCTCCACAACTCTGGAATAATCTTCCTGCCTCTGTTCGGGATTCGGACACAGTCTCAATGTTTAAGTCTAGACTGAAAACATATTTATTTTCTCAGGCTTTTGATTAGTATAGACAAAGGTGCAGAACTTAGGGGTTCTTGGTCATAGAAACTTGTGGTGATCAGGGATGTTGGGTTGCTGTCGTTCTGCCTCTCTTGTCCGATCACTCAGGTTTGGTGACGGTGGGGAGATGGGCGCTGATGTCCTGTGAAAGCCTTCATGACCTTGTTACCTGCTCGCTCTCCCTTTTAGTTCTGCTGTAATAATTAGGGCTGCCGGAGTCTAAAACTCTCTGTAAAACTGTTTTACTCAACTAGCATTGTACAGTATATATATATATATATATATATATATATATATACAGTGTATCACAAAAGTGAGTACACCCCTCACATTTCTGCAAATATTTCATTATATCTTTTCATGGGACAACACTATAGACATGAAACTTGGATATAACTTAGAGTAGTCAGTGTACAGCTTGTATAGCAGTGTAGATTTACTGTCTTCTGAAAATAACTCAACACACAGCCATTAATGTGTAAATAGCTGGCAACATAAGTGAGTACACCCCACAGTGAACATGTCCAAATTGTGCCCAAATGTGTCGCTGTCCCTCCCTGGTGTCATGTGTCAAGGTCCCAGGTGTAAATGGGGAGCAGGGCTGTTAAATTTGGTGTTTTGGGTACAATTCTCTCATACTGGCCACTGGATATTCAACATGGCACCTCATGGCAAAGAACTCTCTGAGGATGTGAGAAATAGAATTGTTGCTCTCCACAAAGATGGCCTGGGCTATAAGAAGATTGCTAACACCCTGAAACTGAGCTACAGCATGGTGGCCAAGGTCATACAGCGGTTTTCCAGGACAGGTTCCACTCGGAACAGGCTTCGCCAGGGTCGACCAAAGAAGTCGAGTCCACGTGTTCGGCGTCATATCCAGAGGTTGGCTTTAAAAAATAGACACATGAGTGCTGCCAGCATTGCTGCAGAGGTTGAAGACGTGGGAGGTCAGCCTGTCAGTGCTCAGACCATACGCCGCACACTGCATCAACTCAGTCTGCATGGTCGTCATCCCAGAAGGAAGCTGACGCACAAGAAAGCCAGCAAACAGTTTGCTGAAGACAAGCAGTCCAAGAACATGGAATACTGGAATGCCCTGTGGTCTGACGAGACCAAGATAAACTCGTTTGGCTCAGATGGTGTCCAGCATGTGTGGCGGCGCCCTGGTGAGAAGTACCGAGACAACTGTATCTTGCCTACAGTCAAGCATGGTGGTGGTAGCATCATGGTCTTGGGCTGCATGAGTGTTGCCGGCACTGGGGAGCTGCAGTTCATTGAGGGAAACATGAATTCCAACATGTACTGTGACATTCTGAAACAGAGCATGATCCCCTCCCTTCGAAAACTGGGCCTCATGGCAGTTTTCCAACAGGATAACGACCCCAAACACAACCTCCAAGATGACAACTGCCTTGCTGAGGAAGCTGAAGGTAAAGGTGATGGACTAAACCCAATTGAGCACCTGTGGCGCATCCTCAAGTGGAAGGTGGAGGAGTTCAAGGTGTCTAACATCCACCAGCTCCGTGATGTCATCATGGAGTAGTGGAAGAGGATTCCAGTAGCAACCTGTGCAGCTCTGGTGAATTCCATGCCCAGGAGGGTTAAGGCAGTGCTGGATAATAATGGTGGTCACACAAAATATTGACACTTTGGGCACAATTTGGACATGTTCACTGTGGGGTGTACTCACTTATGTTGCCAGCTATTTAGACATTAATGGCTGTGTGTTGAGTTATTTTCAGAAGACAGTAAATCTACACTGCTATACAAGTTGTACACTGACTACTCTAAGTTATATCCAAGTTTTATTTCTATAGTGTTGTCCCATGAAAAGATATAATGAAATATTTGCAGAAATGTGAGGGGTGTACTCACTTTTGTGATACACTGTATATATTAGGGCTGCAACTATCGATTATTTTTGTAATCGAGTATTCTATTGATTATTCCAGCGATTAATCGAGTAATCGGATAAGAAATACTTTTGTTTATATATATATATATTAGGGCTGTCAAACGATTAAAATTTTTAATCGCGATTAATCTCAGAATTTCATATAGTTAATCGCGATTAATCACATTAAAAAAAATTCTGTGTAAATGTTATAGAAAACAAGGATTTTTAAGTGAAATGTTACAATTAAAATGGTGAACACATTTTATGCTAAATGTACTTATGTTAAAAACTGCTGGGACAAGAGAAAACTGTAAGGGAGTTTTATTTACTCACAAACTCCAGTTAGTTCAAAATGCAGCAGCTCGAGTGCTAACTAGAACTAAAAAATTTGATCATATTAGTCCTGTTCTATCATCTCTACACTGGCTGCCAGTTAAATTTCGCATTGATTACAAAATACTTTTACTAACCTATAAAGCGCTACATGGTCTGGCTCCACAGTATCTGAGTGAACTTATTAATTACTACAACCCAGCGCGTCCACTTCGTTCACAAGATGCAGGGTTACTTATAGTTCCTAAAATTAAAAAGACCAAAGCTGGTGGAAGAGCGTTTTCTTACAAAGCTCCACAACTCTGGAATAATCTTCCTGCCTCTGTTCGGGATTCGGACACAGTCTCAATGTTTAAGTCTAAACTGAAAACATATTTATTTTCTCAGGCTTTTGATTAATATAGACAAAGGCGCAGAGCTTGGGGGTTCTTGGTCATAGAAACTTGTGGTGATCAGGGATGTTGGGTCGCTGTCGTTCTGCCTCTCTTGTCCAATCACTCTGGTTTGGGTAGGAGAGGTGGGCGCTGATGTCCTGTGAAAGCCTTCATGACCTTGTTACCTGCTCGCTCTCCCTTTTAGTTATGCTGTAATAATTAGGGCTGCCGGAGTCTAAAACTCTCTGTAAAACTGTTTGTCAACTAGCATTGTACATTATTAACTACATTCTCTGTTGTTTTACCCCGAGGGCATTCTGATGGAAACCTGTTTACCCGCCGAGGTTAAGGATTGAAGTCGAGACTGCCGGGACAACGATGCTGCTCCTGTCAGATGTGACGGGTCTGGAGTAATTGCAACGACAAGAAATTCACTACAGACTTTATTGAAGACTAGAGCGGATAACAACTCTATTATTATTTAATTGTTTATTTATCTATTTATTACCACTGTATGACTTTTAGATCATTCAATTCTGTGTTTGTATGATTTGTGTAAATCGTGTATTTATTTAAAGTATCCTCCAGACCACCCAAGAAGGATGGGCCCTGTTGAGTCTGGTTCCTCTCAAGGTTTCTTCCTGTAATTTTCAGGGAGTTTTTCCTTGCCACAGTCGCCCTCGGCTTGCTCAACAGGGGTTTTTGTATCTGTTGGTCCTGGATTTTGTAAAGTTGCTTTGAGACAATGTATATTGTAAAAAGCGCTATATAAATAAAGTTGACTTGACTTGACTTGACATACTAGGTAGTAATACTATCCAATGGTTTGATGGCCATTTCTACACGAAGTGAGTGTGTTTTGACCCTTTGGGGCTTCCATAGTTCATGGACAACGTGCTTGACTCAGCTGTCCGGTATTCTTTACCGTAACAGAATAAGTTAATAAAGTGTTCTGCTCCCGACAACTTGTGAATATAGCGTGTATTTATTTCTTTATTATGCAAGTGCAGATGCTACGACGCTCTTTTACATTTTGTTAACAAACCGCAAATGAAAAACGGTGACATGTCCGACATTAAAACGTTTGTTCTACCAGTCAAGTCTCAACATGAACTAGAATTTGCGTTAATGGCACTATTTATCTTAATCGCGTTAAATTGAGATTGCGTTAATGCGTTATTATCGCTTTAACTTCGACAGCCCTTATATATATATATATATATATATATATATATATATATATATATATATATATATATATATATATATATATATATATATATATATATATACAGTGTATCACAAAAGTGAGTACACCCCTCACATTTCTGCAGATATTTAAGTATATCTTTTCATGGGACAACACTGACAAAATGACACTTTGACACAATGAAAAGTAGTCTGTGTGCAGCTTATATAACAGTGTCAATTTATTCTTCCGTCAAAATAACTCAATATACAGCCATTAATGTCTAAACCACCGGCAACAAAAGTGAGTACACCCCTTAGTGAAAGTTCCTGAAGTGTCAATATTTTGTGTGGCCACCATTATTTCCCAGAACTGCCTTAACTCTCCTGGGCATGGAGTTTACCAGAGCTTCACAGGTTGCCACTGGAATGCTTTTCCACTCCTCCATGACGACATCACGGAGCTGGCGGATATTCGAGACTTTGCGCTCCTCCACCTTCCGCTTGAGGATGCCCCAAAGATGTTCTATTGGGTTTAGGTCTGGAGACATGCTTGGCCAGTCCATCACCTTTACTCTCAGCCTCTTCAATAAAGCAGTGGTCGTCTTAGAGGTGTGTTTGGGGTCATTATCATGCTGGAACACTGCCCTGCGACCCAGTTTCCGGAGGGGGGGTTCATGCTCTGCTTCAGTATTTCACAGTACATATTGGAGTTAATGTGTCCCTCAATGAAATGTAACTCCCCAACACCTGCTGCACTCATGCAGCCCCAGACCATGGCATTCCCACCACCATGCTTGACTGTAGGCATGACACACTTATCTTTGTACTCCTCACCTGATTGCCGCCACACATGCTTGAGACCATCTGAACCAAACAAATTAATCTTGGTCTCATCAGACCATAGGACATGGTTCCAGTAATCCATGTCCTTTGTTGACATGTCTTCAGCAAACTGGTTGCGGGCTTTCTTGTGTAGAGACTTCAGAAGAGGCTTCCTTCTGGGGTGACAGCCATGCAGACCAATTTGATGTAGTGTGCGGCGTATGGTCTGAGCACTGACAGGCTGACCCCCCACCTTTTCAATCTCTGCAGCAATGCTGACAGCACTCCTGCGCCTATCTTTCAAAGACAGCAGTTGGATGTGACGCTGAGCACGTGCACTCAGCTTCTTTGGACGACCAACGCGAGGTCTGTTCTGAGTGGACCCTGCTCTTTTAAAACGCTGGATGATTTTGGCCACTGTGCTGCAGCTCAGTTTCAGGGTGTTGGCAATCTTCTTGTAGCCTTGGCCATCTTCATGTAGCACAACAATTCGTCTTTTAAGATCCTCAGAGAGTTCTTTGCCATGAGGTGCCATGTTGGAACTTTCAGTGACCAGTATGAGAGAGTGTGAGAGCTGTACTACTAAATTGAACACACCTGCTCCCTATGCACACCTGAGACCTAGTAACACTAACAAATCACATGACATTTTGGAGGGAAAATGACAAGCAGTGCTCAATTTGGACATTTAGGGGTGTAGTCGCTTAGGGGTGTACTCACTTTTGTTGCCGGTGGTTTAGACATTAATGGCTGTATATTGAGTTATTTTGAGGGAAGAATAAATTTACACTGTTATATAAGCTGCACACAGACTACTTTTCATTGTGTCAAAGTGTCATTTTGTCAGTGTTGTCCCATGAAAAGATATACTTAAATATCTGCAGAAATGTGAGGGGTGTACTCACTTCTGTGATACACTGTATATACATACATACATATATATATACATACAGTGTATCACAAGTGAGTACACCCCTCACATTTCTGCAAATATTTGATTATATCTTTTCATGGGACAACACTATAGACATGAAACTTGGATATAACTTAGAGTAGTC
This sequence comes from Trichomycterus rosablanca, assembly GCF_030014385.1. Lineage (NCBI taxonomy): Eukaryota > Metazoa > Chordata > Actinopteri > Siluriformes > Trichomycteridae > Trichomycterus > Trichomycterus rosablanca. The sequence continues at coordinate 30,912,989 of NC_086004.1, forward strand.
AGTGTACAGCTTGTATAGCAGTGTAGATTTACTGTCTTCTGAAAATAACTCAACACACAGCCATTAATGTCTAAATAGCTGCAACATAAGTGAGTACACCCCACAGTGAACATGTCCAAATTGTGCCCAAATGTGTCGTTGTCCCTCCCTGGTGTCATGTGTCAAGGTCCCAGGTGTAAATGGGGAGCAGGGATGTTAAATTTGGTGTTTTGGGTACAATTCTCTCATACTGGCCACTGGATATTCAACATGGCACCTCATGGCAAATAACTCTCTGAGGATGTGAGAAATAGAATTGTTGCTCTCCACAAAGATGGCCTGGGCTATAAGAAGATTGCTAACACCCTGAAACTGAGCTACAGCATGGTGGCCAAGGTCATACAGCGGTTTTCCAGGACAGGTTCCACTCGGAACAGGCTTCGCCAGGGTCGACCAAAGAAGTCGAGTCCACGTGTTCGGCGTCATATCCAGAGGTCGGCTTTAAAAAATAGATACATGAGTGCTGCCAGCATTGCTGCAGAGGTTGAAGACGTGGGAGGTCAGCCTGTCAGTGCTCAGACCATACGCCGCACACTGCATCAACTCGGTCTGCATGGTCGTCATCCCAGAAGGAAGCTGACGCACAAGAAAGCCAGCAAACAGTTTGCTGAAGACAAGCAGTCCAAGAACATGGATTACTGGAATGCCCTGTGGTCTGACGAGACCAAGATAAACTCGTTTGGCTCAGATGGTGTCCAGCATGTGTGGCGGCGCCCTGGTGAGAAGTACCAGGACAACTGTATCTTGCCTACAGTCGAGCATGGTGGTGGTAGCATCATGGTCTTGGGCTGCATGAGTGTTGCTGGCACTGGGGAGCTGCAGTTCATTGAGGGAAACATGAATTCCAACATGTACTGTGACATTCTGAAACAGAGCATGATCTCCTCCCTTCGAAAACTTGGCCTCATGGCAGTTTTCCAACAGGATAACGACCCCAAACACAACCTCCAAGATGACAACTGCCTTGCTGAGGAAGCTGAAGGTAAAGGTGATGGACTAAACCCAATTGAGCACCTGTGGCGCATCCTCAAGTGGAAGGTGGAGGAGTTCAAGGTGTCTAACATCCACCAGCTCCGTGATGTCATCATGGAGGAGTGGAAGAGGATTCCAGTAGCAACCTGTGCAGCTCTGGTGAATTCCATGCCCAGGAGGGTTAAGGCAGTGCTGGATAATAATGGTGGTCACACAAAATATTGACACTTTGGGCACAATTTGGACATGTTCACTGTGGGGTGTACTCACTTATGTTGCAGCTATTTAGACATTAATGGCTGTGTGTTGAGTTATTTTCAGAAGACAGTAAATCTACACTGCTATACAAGCTGTACACTGACTACTCTAACTTATATCCAAGTTTCATGTCTAGTGTTGTCCCATCAAAAGATATAATGAAATATTTGCAGAAATTTAAGGGGTGTACTCACTTTTGTGATACACTGTATATATATAGGTGTGTATATATAGGTATTTACATCTGGATCTGATACACAGTTCAGAAGATAGCACCTTTTGTCTAAACCCACCCATTTTTCTTGTGAGCATAGACAATCAGCACTATTTATTGTTTAAATAATCAGTGTAACAGGACACACCTGGGCAACAAAACACACCTGACAGTCACCTGTTCCAATACTTTTGCTCACAATAAAAATGGGTGGGTTCAGACAAAAGGTGCTATCTTCTGAACTGTGTATCAGATCCAGATGTAAATACCTGGAAATAAAAGCTGAAATGTTGATCTTTTGTCTCATATTCATCTTTTAATGTCAAACCCAAATGTTTTCAGTCTACAGCAAAAATAAAGGGATTGGCCTCACTGTTCCAATACTTTTGGAGGGGACTGTTATATATACAAGGGTTGGACAAAATAACTGAAACACCTGTCATTTTAGTGTGGGAGGTTTCATGGCTAAATTGGACCAGTCTGGTGGCCAATCTTCATTAATTGCACATTGCACCAGTAAGAGCAGAGTGTGAAGGTTCAATTAGCAGGGTAAGAGCACAGTTTTGCTCAAAATATTGCAATGCACACAACAGTATGGGTGACATACCAGAGTTCAAAAGAGGACAAATTGTTGGTGCACGTCTTGCTGGCGCATCTGTGACCAAGACAGCAAGTCTTTGAGATGTATCAAGAGCCACGGTATCCAGGGTAATGTCAGCATACCACCAAGAAGGACAAACCACATCCAACAGGATTAACTGTGGACGCAAGAGGAAGCTGTCTGAAAGGGATGTTCGGGTGCTAACCCGGATCGTATCCAAAAAACATAAAACCACGGCTGCCCAAATCACGGCAGAATTAAACGTGCACCTCGACTCTCCTGTTTCCACCAGAACTGTCCGTCGGGAGCTCCACAGGGTCGATATACACGGCCGGGCTGCTATAGCCAAACCTTTGGTCACTCGTGCCGATGCCAAACGTCGGTTTCAATGGTGCAAGGAGCGCAAATCTTGGGCTGTGGACAATATGAAACATGTATTGTTCTCTGATGAGTCCACCTTTACTGTTTTCCCCACATCCGGGAGAGTTACGGTGTGGAGAAGCCCCAAAGAAGCGTACCACCCAGACTGTTGCATGCCCGGAGTGAAGCATGGGGGTGGATCAGTGATGGTTTGGGCTGCCATATCATGGCATTCCCTCGGCCCGATACTTGTGCTAGATGGGCGCGTCACTGCCAAGGACTACCGAACCATTCTGGAGGACCATGTGCATCCAATGGCGGTGCCGTGTATCAGGATGACAATGCACCAATACACACAGCAAGACTGGTGAAAGATTGGTTTGATGAACATGAAAGTGAAGTTGAACATCTCCCATGGCCTGCACAGTCACCACATCTAAATATTATTGAGCCACTTTGGGGTGTTTTGGAGAAGCGAGTCAGGAAACGTTTTCCTCCACCAGCATCACGTAGTGACCTGGCCACTATCCTGCAAGAAGAATGGCTTAAAATCCCTCTGACCACTGTGCAGGACTTGTATATGTCATTTCCAAGACCAATTGACGCTGTATTGGCCGCAAAAGGAGGCCCTACACCATACTAATAAATTATTGTGGTCTAAAACCAGGTGTTTCAGTTATTTTGTCCAACCCCTGTATATATACAGTGTATATGTACGTACCTAAGATTGTGTCATGGTAGTTGTTTAGTGACTGAACAGAACAGGATAATACAAATGTGTTTTAAGATAGAATATTTTTGATATATACGACTGTCTTGGATGTGCTAAGAATAACAAGGAGCAGACTGTCTCTAATTCAAGGTTTAGTGGAGCCTGTTGTTGGTCAAAATGTAAGAGAATTCAGGCCTAACTGATCATAGAGTAAATTTGATTGTTCATAAAGGATATTAAATAAAGAATCACAAAATTATAAACATGAAATATAAAATGTATTGTAACAGTAGGTGTAGCTCATCAAATGGCTAATGAATGTGCTTTTCTGTGTGTGTGTGTGTGTGTGTGTGTGTGTTAGGGTCGGTGTTTGTTTGCCAGTGGGAGTCCGTTTGCTGCTGTAACTCTGGATGATGGCAGGATGGTGATTCTGGGACAGGGGAACAATGCTTACATATTCCCAGGTGTGGATTTGTGTTTTCCTATTTTATTTTTCCAATAATTTGGAAAAATGAATGAGTTGTGGTTTTGGGCCATGAATTCTCTGAGTGTTATTTGGGATATCTCTGATTTTGGGTCCTGCCAGCGTTTAGAAGCTGTACAAGTAATTACTGAATTTATTTACATCCAGAGGACAAACTTCATCCACAAAAACAATAACAATGATTATCATCTTTATTTAGTGTAAATATATTTTTATTTTGTACTCTTTCACTGTACAGTCTATTATGTTTTTTACCTCGACTAATAGAAATGTGTGTTTGTTAGGTGTGGCTCTGGCAGTAATTCTGAGTGGTGTTAGACACATCAGTGATACGGTGTTCCTCGAGGCTGCTAAGGTAAACATTGTTTGTGTGTGTGTGTGTGTGTGTGTGTGTGCGTGCACATGCATGTGTTAGGCAACACTCATGCTGCCCATGTTATTAGGATTATTTGCTTATTAATGTAAGTATTAAATCATCCAACCATGTAGCAGCAGCAGCAGCCACCTATAAACTTATAAAGACTCAGATTAAGATCTTTATGTTTACTTTAAACAGCAGAATAGAAAAATGTATAGCTTTCTTGTTGTGTAATAATTTAGGTTGTATTTCTTGATGCAACGGTGGACTGTATTAAGTGATAATGGTTTTCTAAGGTACTTGTTAGTGTATGTGGCTAAATTTCTCACAGTATCATGATGGTTTTTAATATGATGCGGATGGTTATAAGGTCACTCACCTTCTCTCTCTCTCTCTCTGTCTCACTGTCTCACTGTTTGCATATGTGTATGTGTGTATCAGATCTTAGCAGAGCAGTTGACGGATGAGGAACTGAATCAGAATCAGGGTCGTCTCTACCCTCCTCTTTCCAACATTAGGGAGGTTTCTTTACAGATGGCTGTGAGGATAAGATTTGTGTTTATACATACACACAATGTGAGTAAAATTATGTTGACATCCCTTCTAATTATTGAGTTCAGGTGTTTAGGTCACACCCATTGCTTCCAAGTTTTTTGCAACAGTTTGGTAAAGTTTGTACATCATACAGATACATGCTGTGGAAATGTAATTAAACACATTGTTATCAGTGCTGTGAGTGGAACTAGCGCTCCAACCAAAAATATAAAGTGTCTAGTGATCAGAAAGTGTCTACTGATTGACTAAAGAAAGATAAATACACCTTGTGTTCCTAACTGTACACGCACAATCAGTGCTAACAGGGTATGTGTTCCCCCCAAAAAAAAGTGTGTGTGTTTGTTTAGGTGGTGGAGTTTCTGTACAGTAAAGCAATGGCATTTCGGTACCCAGAGCCACTGGATAAGGAGGCGTATGTGAGATCCATTGTGTGGAACACGGAGTACGATTCCTTCCTCCCAGACATCTACGAACGGGCTGGACTGTCCCATAGTCCTATAGTGGAGTAATCATACACCCTATAGCATACACCTGAAACAGTCACACCCTTCATTTACAGCTGTGTAATGTTTAACTATCACACATCCCCATGGGGAGTGATTCCTAAACTCCTTCTGCTAATGTAAATGTACAGTGTTGCTATTATTTAAACACTCCACGTGTGTGTGTGTGTGTGTGTGTGTGTGTGTGTGTGTGTGTGTGTGTGTGTGTGTGTGTGTGTGTGTATATCAGCTAATACATTTAGTGCTTTGTGTTTCTATGTGTGTTGGTGTGTATTTGGGTTTATTTCACTGCAGGCTTACAGTATTCATTATAATAAAATGTGGGGGTGGTCGGGTGTAGTTGGGGCAGTGAGAAAATCTCGAAAAAAGTGTAACTTTAGTTTCACCCTAAGCTGGATTTTAACATAGGGCCTAGAACCTGAGAGAACTACATGTGCTGCACTCAGCCCACTGTGCTACTCAAACAATGACGTGTTAGATCTGTTGTAACGCTGATATAACCTGTGCACACAATAAGCCTAAAAGTGAAAACTACTTAAAATAAAAAGAAAATGCTTTGTAATTCCCACAGTAACGTCAGAAGCCATTCACTCTGTTACAGGTTGAAAAATAGTGAAGAAATAGCCTTTGCTTGATTTGAATGAAGTTGACCCAACAAAGCATGTGTTTGTACCATTTCCATTCTGTCCCAAATGTTTGTGATGTAGAGTTTTATATTTGTATTTGTCTTTCTATTGTTATTTTAAAAATATGCAATTTGCACAGTTAGGTTAGTAATTAGTATAGTTTTGCTTTGTGTTTTCATGTACTCCCATGGAGTGTTTTTAATGTAGAAGTACATTTTCACCAGCTGTAGAAAAGGGCAATGAAACAAGTTTACTTTTAAATACCATGATTATTAGCTCAGGGGGATATTCCAGAAAGCGGGTTTAACAAACTTCAAACTTAAACCTGAACTGCGAGTTGACTTACAGGGGTTGGACAAAATAACTGAAACACCTGGTTTTAGACCACAATAATTTATTAGTATGGTGTAGGGCCTCCTTTTGCGGCCAATACAGCGTCAATCGGTCGGTCTTGGAAATGACATATACAAGTCCTGCACAGTGGTCAGAGGGATTTTAAGCCATTCTTCTTGCAGGATAGTGGCCAGGTCACTACGTGATGCTGGTGGAGGGAAACGTTTCCTGACTCGCTTCTCCAAAACACCCCAAAGTGGCTCAATAATATTTAGATCTGGTGACTGTGCAGGCCATGGGAGATGTTCAACTTCACTTTCATGTTCATCAAACCAATCTTTCACCAGTCTTGCTGTGTGTATCGGTGCATCGTCATCCTGATACACGGCACCGCCATTGGATGCACATGGTCCTTCAGAACGGTTCGGTAGTCCTCGGCAGTGACGCGCCCATCTAGCACAAGTATCGGGCCGAGGGAATGCCATGATATGGCAGCCCAAACCATCACTGATCCACCCCCATGCTTCACTCCGGGCATGCAACAGTCTGGGTGGTACGCTTCTTTGGGGCTTCTCCACACCGTAACTCTCCCGGATGTGGGGAAAACAGTAAAGGTGGACTCATCAGAGAACAATACATGTTTCACATCGTCCACAGCCCAAGATTTGCGCTCCTCGCACCATCGAAACCGACGTTTGGCATCGGCACGAGTGACCAAAGGTTTGGCTATAGCAGCCCGGCCGTGTATATCGACCCTGTGGAGCTCCCGACGGACAGTTCTGGTGGAAACAGGAGAGTCGAGGTGCACGTTTAATTCTGCCGTGATTTGGGCAGCCGTGGTTTTATGTTTTTTGGATACGATCCGGGTCAGCACCCGAACATCCCTTTCAGACAGCTTCCTCTTGCGTCCACAGTTAATCCTGTCGGATGTGGTTTGTCCTTCTTGGTGGTATGCTGACATTACCCTGGATACCGTGGCTCTTGATACATCACAAAGACTTGCTGTCTTGGTCACAGATGCGCCAGCAAGACGTGCACCAACAATTTGTCCACTTTTGAACTCTGGTATGTCACCCATAATGTTGTGTGCATTGCAATATTTTGAGCAAAACTGTGCTCTTACCCTGCTAATTGAACCTTCACACTCTGCTCTTACTGGTGCAATGTGCAATTAATGAAGATTGGCCACCAGACTGGTCCAATTTATCCATGAAACCTCCCACACTAAAATGACAGGTGTTTCAGTTATTTTGTCCAACCCCTGTATCTCACCATGTCATAGCCAGAGTTTTCGGATCCACAAAAGCGGATCAGGGTTCGATTACTCAAGTCTGAGTAGATTGAACCCAGCAGAAGCGCGTTCACGGTTAACTATAAACAGGCATTCTCAATGGAGTTGCGATAAATAGATTGACCATGGATGTGAATGAAAGAAAAAGTAGTCCGTCATATTTGACACCAATAGAAGTGTTATTTTTAATGTTTGCGTGTGCAGATCATGAAAATGTTTTAGACGTGAAAGTAATACAGCAGTGGAAAAGGACCTCGCAAATGGCAAAAAAAGTTAATGAGTTTAAATGAATAAAAAAAACGTAACCATAATTAAACATTTAGCAGAAGGACAGGGTAAAATTGTTTAATATGTAAGTTGTAATATTTGTCTCGATTTTAAACGTTTTTTTTTTTTCCATTTACTCAATGTAGGTGTAATCCAAGTGTAATCAGATGCACATGGCAGCAGATAAAAATGAAACACAAAAACTGTCTATGTTCAGGGCATATTTATTAGATGTAAATCATTAGTCTGTAGTGCATAAACTGTGTAATATTAAGAACTGCATTGGTGCAGTCTGAACCCTTTTTGTTGCCAAAAAATCACTCTCCAGTGATTGGTGGAGTGGTTTTGAGCCTCCTGCAATTGTTAGTGATGTAAATGTTCCTATAGATCCTAATAAATATAAATAATGTTCTTTAATAAAAAAAAAAAAAAAAAATAAAAAAACACTCTTGAAGTACGATAAAGAAACCATCTCTGCTGCCTCAGAGTGGGATGATACTGGGAGGCCTACAGAGGTACAGTATATGTTGAACATAGAGCATGGCATTTCATTTGATCTACCATGATAATGTGTGTGACTGTCCTCTAACAGAATGTGATGGGTAGTTCCGAATGAAATGAGGCACCATCCACCTCCAAAGCTCAACTTAGAACAGTAAAAATGTCTTATCAAATATGTGAAATATTTCGAAGACATTAAGCTATGTTTGATCATAACATGCTATTTTTGTCTCTTTCTTTGAAGTTGTGTGTAAATAAAATGGACTATACAAGGTCCATGTGGAGAAACAAAGTGTGATCCTCAGGTGGAGCATCTAAAACAGACAAGGCTATAAATTGAGTTGCTTGAATTTCAGATGGGTGTCGGTGCTAAGGGTGATAAATGTTGTCACTAAAGAATAAGGACAAGCAAACGAAGTTGTTGCATTGTTTTCTTTTCAGTGATCATGGACAGAGCCTGACTATTTGTCTTCGATATTTGTAATGTGGGGAGCATCACATAAGATGTTAATGAAAGCATCTGCATAAGATGGAGAACAGTAGGTTGCAGAAGATGTATTAAATGTTGGACTGTTTTATTTGACATTTGTAAATTTTTGCAGATAATGGTCACTACCTGTATGTGTAGGGATATTCTGTCTGCTGTTGAAATAATAAAAGAGAAGATTTTAATAAAATGCACATCTGGATTTCACTCATGAATGTGGCTGTAAAAATACTACTAGCAATAAAATGATATACAGTACATTTAAAGCACAAATGATTTTAGCTTACTAAACTGTGTGTGTGTGTGTGTGTGTGTGTGTGTGTGTGTGTGTGTGTGTGTGTGTGTGTGTGTGTATTTTATATTTCTCCATAACATTCCATCCATAATGTTGTAACTAATGTTGTAACAAGCCTTTTATGAATATTGTGATTATTGTGAGTAATAATGTTGCAGCTGCCCCTTGTGGTAACCGTCCCCACTGTCCCCGAATTGACTGAGTGATAAAAACGGAAAGGTTTGCGAATAAATCCATCGTGAAATGATGAATGTGAGTTGAATGACTCGTTTCCAACTAAGATGTGTTCGAATACTTAGCGCGTCTGTATCCGCTGGATCCTGGAGTAAAGGACCCCCCGGGTTTACATGAGGAAAGTGCGAGTAACCCCGGGTTATGAATTTTTCTGAATGTAAAGTTTTGTAAAATGATATTGTGTCAGTGCTGCCCAGCGTGTTCAGGGATGAGATTGATGAAGAATGTACTGAGCACTGATTGCTGATGCTTTTGATGAGCTTGTATGTTTTATTAATATTAGTTGTAGATGTATTTGTCAGGTTTGTGTAATGAATGATTTGCTTGATTGTATTGTGTGAGTGGGTTGAGTGTGCAAATCGTAAATAAGAAGGTATTTTTTTGTAAAGATGACTATAATATAGTGAAATAAAACGAGTCGGTTGGGGCGCACAGATAGCTGAGCGGGTTTTTCCACAGTTAGCGCAGTGGAGCTGTGAGATGTGAACCTACCGGGTTCGAATCTCGGCTCTGCTGTCTACTGCTCGACTGTGCGCCCCCTGGCAGGGGGGTTGCCCCCTGCCGGCGATCACTTTACAACAATATATGTAAATCCATGAAAGATTTGAAGAAAAGCCCTAAAATAAATCCATAAATAATAATAGTAACTCAGCAATAATAGTAGATGATGTATTTCTATGTGTGTACTATATATGATAATAACATGTACGAAGTGAATGGATAAACATGTAATATGTGTGAGGGTTTTCTGAATGAGTGCTGTGAATGGTTGTTGACTTATTACAATATGTGATGAAGATTTCGATGATTGTATGCAAACAGAAACATACTAGTGAATAAAATGTAAATGTGAATTAGAGCTGCGTGCGCGTGCACGCACTGAGCTGCATATGAATATCAGTGAATTTTAAGGACGATGGCGCACTCAGGTGTCCATTTTGTGTAATGACATGAATAATTTTCTTTGAATGAGTGTTTTTTGTGTCGTACTAGTTTGTTTTGTTTAAGCGCAGTCCACCCTATTTTTGTGCATTTTTCGCCTGAAAGACATACTTAATTTCTAAGGCTTGTCATTCATAAAGTTTAAAAGATAACCCAAAAATTGTACTTCAGTGTTGTAGAAAACCCTTTAAAGTATCCTAAAAACACAGCCAAATGGCATGATTATATTTGACCATGCTTAAATGATGATAAAAAAACCAAAAATGTAGGTGCTTTTAAATGTTTTTTTTTTGCAAATCCAAAGTTTCAGTGAGTATAAGCAGGACTGCAGGTGTGTATATCACCTAAACAACACTATAGAGTTGTGTTGAAGGGTATTTTGTAACATCATCTCGCATTAGGCCTCTACACTGTAAGCCCGGATAAGTTGAATGTACTTAAAAAATGTGAGGAAACCAGTTGCCTTAAAAAAGTGAAGTAATGTATAATGAAAACTTGAGTTAGCATAACTTAAAACATGAAGTTATTATACCTAAAAGGCAAGTTGATGAAATTTTTTTATACCAACTGCTTTTCCCAATAATTGTACTTATTATCTTGAGCCCAATGGAAAAAAAGTATTGATTTGTTCTTAGTTTTCATGTTAATCACATATGAAATATAAATTACAAATGTTTATAGTAAAAGAGACACAATTGTGAAATAATTTTTGTTTATTTAAGTTCATAAGTATTTACTTAAAATACAACATGTGAAGAAAACATGTTTAAAACTGTAGAAACTGTATCTAAAGTTGTGATGAAACCCAAACTGCTCCTCACAGTAACCATGAACCTGTAAAACAACAAAAAGAAATAAGAAACAGAAGTATTAAAATGAAAATTAATAGCATTAATTTAAGGATTAAAGTAAAGCAAGCCAGCACACTCTTTGCTTCGTATGAAAGCTAGCATGCAGCCTAAATACGGCAAATAAAGCAGTGCTGTTTGATGATTTATTTAGTTAGTGTCAACATTAAGATAATTTATTTTGAACAAAATTGATAAGTAAAGTACAACACTTACCAAAATTAGATGGGAGATGATAAAGCCCCATCAGACTGGTGTACATGCTACTCAAAAGTAGCATCATGAGTAAGAAAATGTTTGTTCATTTAGTTTAATAAAGGTTCCACTTCACAAAAGACATTTGAGGAAGACAAGTTTACTTTTGCAAAAAGCCTTAAATGAAAAATAAAAAGTAATTTGCAACAACAGGTTATAAAAGTTAAAACAAATGGCTGCCTGATTCAACAACAGCAAAGTGAAAAAAGTTGGACTTACATGTGAATGGTGGTGTTTTTCTGTTTTATTACCTGAACTCAACTTTTTTAAGTTCATCTGATAGAAAAGTCATTTTTTTGTTTAGTAAACTTAAATCTCTCAGCACATTTAAATGTGTACCCAAATTAGTACAATGTAATCTGCATTTTATAGTAGAGCTTAAAAACGTAAATAATTTATGTATGTTGTACTACAAATGTTTGATTAAATAGAAAGTTATGGTTTATGGTTTATGGTTTATGGTTTATGGTTTATGGTTTATGGTTTAGGGTTTAGGGTTTAGGGTTTAGGGTTAGGGTTAGGGTTAGGGTTAGGGTTAGGGTTAGGGTTAGGGTTAGGGTTAGGGTTAGGGTTAGGGTTAGGGTTAGGGTTAGGGTTAGGGTTAGGGTTAGGGTTAGGGTTAGGGTTAGGGTTAGGGTTAGGGTTAGGGTTAGGGTTAGGGTTAGGGTTAGGGTTAGGGTTAGGGTTAGGGTTAGGGTTAGGGTTAGGGTTAGGGTTAGGGTTAGGGTTAGGGTTAGGGTTAGGGTTAGGGTTAGGGTTAGGGTTAGGGTTAGGGTTAGGGTTAGGGTTAGGGTTAGGGTTAGGGTTAGGGTTAGGGTTAGGGTTAGGGTTAGGGTTAGGGTTAGGGTTAGGGTTAGGGTTAGGGTTAGGGTTAGGGTTAGGGTTAGGGTTAGGGTTAGGGTTAGGGTTAGGGTTAGGGTTAGGGTTAGGGTTAGGGTTAGGGTTAGGGTTAGGGTTAGGGTTAGGGTTAGGGTTAGGGTTAGGGTTAGGGTTAGGGTTAGGGTTAGGGTTAGGGTTAGGGTTAGGGTTAGGGTTAGGGTTAGGGTTAGGGTTAGGGTTAGGGTTAGGGTTAGGGTTAGGGTTAGGGTTAGGGTTAGGGTTAGGGTTAGGGTTAGGGTTAGGGTTAGGGTTAGGGTTAGGGTTAGGGTTAGGGTTAGGGTTAGGGTTAGGGTTAGGGTTAGGGTTAGGGTTAGGGTTAGGGTTAGGGTT
>NC_086005.1:0-17500 GCF_030014385.1 Trichomycterus rosablanca
ACACACGCGAGACAGATACCCTAACCCTAACCCTAACCCTAACCACCTAACCCTAACCCTAACCCTAACCCTAACCCTAACCTCTAACCCTAACCTAACCCAAACCCTAACCCTAACCCTAACCCTAACCTAACCCTAACCCTAACCCTAACCCTAACCCTAACCCTAACCCTAACCCTAACCCTAACCCTAACCCTAACCCTAACCCTAACCCTAACCCTAACCCTAACCCTAACCCTAACCCTAACCCTAACCCTAACCCTAACCCTAACCCTAACCCTAACCCTAACCCTAACCCTAACCCTAACCCTAACCCTAACCCTAACCCTAACCCTAACCCTAACCCTAACCCTACCCTAACCCTAACCCTAACCCTAACCCTAACCCTAACCCTAACCCTAACCCTAACCCTAACCCTAACCCTAACCCTAACCCTAACCCTAACCCTAACCCTAACCCTAACCCTAACCCTAACCCTAACCCTAACCCTAACCCTAACCCTAACCCTAACCCTAACCCTAACCCTAACCCTAACCCTAACCCTAACCCTAACCCTAACCCTAACCCTAACCCTAACCCTAACCCTAACCCTAACCCTAACCCTAACCCTAACCCTAACCCTAACCCTAACCCTAACCCTAACCCTAACCCTAACCCTAACCCTAACCCTAACCCTAACCCTAACCCTAACCCTAACCCTAACCCTAACCCTAACCCTAACCCTAACCCTAACCCTAACCCTAACCCTAACCCTAACCCTAACCCTAACCCTAACCCTAACCCTAACCCTAACCCTAACCCTAACCCTAACCCTAACCCTAACCCTAACCCTAACCCTAACCCTAACCCTAACCCTAACCCTAACCCTAACCCTAACCCTAACCCTAACCCTAACCCTAACCCTAACCCTAACCCTAACCCTAACCCTAACCCTAACCCTAACCCTAACCCTAACCCTAACCCTAACCCTAACCCTAACCCTAACCCTAACCCTAACCCTAACCCTAACCCTAACCCTAACCCTAACCCTAACCCTAACCCTAACCCTAACCCTAACCCTAACCCTAACCCTAACCCTAACCCTAACCCTAACCCTAACCCTAACCCTAACCCTAACCCTAACCCTAACCCTAACCCTAACCCTAACCCTAACCCTAACCCTAACCCTAACCCTAACCCTAACCCTAACCCTAACCCTAACCCTAACCCTAACCCTAACCCTAACCCTAACCCTAACCCTAACCCTAACCCTAACCCTAACCCTAACCCTAACCCTAACCCTAACCCTAACCCTAACCCTAACCCTAACCCTAACCCTAACCCTAACCCTAACCCTAACCCTAACCCTAACCCTAACCCTAACCCTAACCCTAACCCTAACCCTAACCCTAACCCTAACCCTAACCCTAACCCTAACCCTAACCCTAACCCTAACCCTAACCCTAACCCTAACCCTAACCCTAACCCTAACCCTAACCCTAACCCTAACCCTAACCCTAACCCTAACCCTAACCCTAACCCTAACCCTAACCCTAACCCTAACCCTAACCCTAACCCTAACCCTAACCCTAACCCTAACCCTAACCCTAACCCTAACCCTAACCCTAACCCTAACCCTAACCCTAACCCTAACCCTAACCCTAACCCTAACCCTAACCCTAACCCTAACCCTAACCCTAACCCTAACCCTAACCCTAACCCTAACCCTAACCCTAACCCTAACCCTAACCCTAACCCTAACCCTAACCCTAACCCTAACCCTAACCCTAACCCTAACCCTAACCCTAACCCTAACCCTAACCCTAACCCTAACCCTAACCCTAACCCTAACCCTAACCCTAACCCTAACCCTAACCCTAACCCTAACCCTAACCCTAACCCTAACCCTAACCCTAACCCTAACCCTAACCCTAACCCTAACCCTAACCCTAACCCTAACCCTAACCCTAACCCTAACCCTAACCCTAACCCTAACCCTAACCCTAACCCTAACCCTAACCCTAACCCTAACCCTAACCCTAACCCTAACCCTAACCCTAACCCTAACCCTAACCCTAACCCTAACCCTAACCCTAACCCTAACCCTAACCCTAACCCTAACCCTAACCCTAACCCTAACCCTAACCCTAACCCTAACCCTAACCCTAACCCTAACCCTAACCCTAACCCTAACCCTAACCCTAACCCTAACCCTAACCCTAACCCTAACCCTAACCCTAACCCTAACCCTAACCCTAACCCTAACCCTAACCCTAACCCTAACCCTAACCCTAACCCTAACCCTAACCCTAACCCTAACCCTAACCCTAACCCTAACCCTAACCCTAACCCTAACCCTAACCCTAACCCTAACCCTAACCCTAACCCTAACCCTAACCCTAACCCTAACCCTAACCCTAACCCTAACCCTAACCCTAACCCTAACCCTAACCCTAACCCTAACCCTAACCCTAACCCTAACCCTAACCCTAACCCTAACCCTAACCCTAACCCTAACCCTAACCCTAACCCTAACCCTAACCCTAACCCTAACCCTAACCCTAACCCTAACCCTAACCCTAACCCTAACCCTAACCCTAACCCTAACCCTAACCCTAACCCTAACCCTAACCCTAACCCTAACCCTAACCCTAACCCTAACCCTAACCCTAACCCTAACCCTAACCCTAACCCTAACCCTAACCCTAACCCTAACCCTAACCCTAACCCTAACCCTAACCCTAACCCTAACCCTAACCCTAACCCTAACCCTAACCCTAACCCTAACCCTAACCCTAACCCTAACCCTAACCCTAACCCTAACCCTAACCCTAACCCTAACCCTAACCCTAACCCTAACCCTAACCCTAACCCTAACCCTAACCCTAACCCTAACCCTAACCCTAACCCTAACCCTAACCCTAACCCTAACCCTAACCCTAACCCTAACCCTAACCCTAACCCTAACCCTAACCCTAACCCTAACCCTAACCCTAACCCTAACCCTAACCCTAACCCTAACCCTAACCCTAACCCTAACCCTAACCCTAACCCTAACCCTAACCCTAACCCTAACCCTAACCCTAACCCTAACCCTAACCCTAACCCTAACCCTAACCCTAACCCTAACCCTAACCCTAACCCTAACCCTAACCCTAACCCTAACCCTAACCCTAACCCTAACCCTAACCCTAACCCTAACCCTAACCCTAACCCTAACCCTAACCCTAACCCTAACCCTAACCCTAACCCTAACCCTAACCCTAACCCTAACCCTAACCCTAACCCTAACCCTAACCCTAACCCTAACCCTAACCCTAACCCTAACCCTAACCCTAACCCTAACCCTAACCCTAACCCTAACCCTAACCCTAACCCTAACCCTAACCCTAACCCTAACCCTAACCCTAACCCTAACCCTAACCCTAACCCTAACCCTAACCCTAACCCTAACCCTAACCCTAACCCTAACCCTAACCCTAACCCTAACCCTAACCCTAACCCTAACCCTAACCCTAACCCTAACCCTAACCCTAACCCTAACCCTAACCCTAACCCTAACCCTAACCCTAACCCTAACCCTAACCCTAACCCTAACCCTAACCCTAACCCTAACCCTAACCCTAACCCTAACCCTAACCCTAACCCTAACCCTAACCCTAACCCTAACCCTAACCCTAACCCTAACCCTAACCCTAACCCTAACCCTAACCCTAACCCTAACCCTAACCCTAACCCTAACCCTAACCCTAACCCTAACCCTAACCCTAACCCTAACCCTAACCCTAACCCTAACCCTAACCCTAACCCTAACCCTAACCCTAACCCTAACCCTAACCCTAACCCTAACCCTAACCCTAACCCTAACCCTAACCCTAACCCTAACCCTAACCCTAACCCTAACCCTAACCCTAACCCTAACCCTAACCCTAACCCTAACCCTAACCCTAACCCTAACCCTAACCCTAACCCTAACCCTAACCCTAACCCTAACCCTAACCCTAACCCTAACCCTAACCCTAACCCTAACCCTAACCCTAACCCTAACCCTAACCCTAACCCTAACCCTAACCCTAACCCTAACCCTAACCCTAACCCTAACCCTAACCCTAACCCTAACCCTAACCCTAACCCTAACCCTAACCCTAACCCTAACCCTAACCCTAACCCTAACCCTAACCCTAACCCTAACCCTAACCCTAACCCTAACCCTAACCCTAACCCTAACCCTAACCCTAACCCTAACCCTAACCCTAACCCTAACCCTAACCCTAACCCTAACCCTAACCCTAACCCTAACCCTAACCCTAACCCTAACCCTAACCCTAACCCTAACCCTAACCCTAACCCTAACCCTAACCCTAACCCTAACCCTAACCCTAACCCTAACCCTAACCCTAACCCTAACCCTAACCCTAACCCTAACCCTAACCCTAACCCTAACCCTAACCCTAACCCTAACCCTAACCCTAACCCTAACCCTAACCCTAACCCTAACCCTAACCCTAACCCTAACCCTAACCCTAACCCTAACCCTAACCCTAACCCTAACCCTAACCCTAACCCTAACCCTAACCCTAACCCTAACCCTAACCCTAACCCTAACCCTAACCCTAACCCTAACCCTAACCCTAACCCTAACCCTAACCCTAACCCTAACCCTAACCCTAACCCTAACCCTAACCCTAACCCTAACCCTAACCCTAACCCTAACCCTAACCCTAACCCTAACCCTAACCCTAACCCTAACCCTAACCCTAACCCTAACCCTAACCCTAACCCTAACCCTAACCCTAACCCTAACCCTAACCCTAACCCTAACCCTAACCCTAACCCTAACCCTAACCCTAACCCTAACCCTAACCCTAACCCTAACCCTAACCCTAACCCTAACCCTAACCCTAACCCTAACCCTAACCCTAACCCTAACCCTAACCCTAACCCTAACCCTAACCCTAACCCTAACCCTAACCCTAACCCTAACCCTAACCCTAACCCTAACCCTAACCCTAACCCTAACCCTAACCCTAACCCTAACCCTAACCCTAACCCTAACCCTAACCCTAACCCTAACCCTAACCCTAACCCTAACCCTAACCCTAACCCTAACCCTAACCCTAACCCTAACCCTAACCCTAACCCTAACCCTAACCCTAACCCTAACCCTAACCCTAACCCTAACCCTAACCCTAACCCTAACCCTAACCCTAACCCTAACCCTAACCCTAACCCTAACCCTAACCCTAACCCTAACCCTAACCCTAACCCTAACCCTAACCCTAACCCTAACCCTAACCCTAACCCTAACCCTAACCCTAACCCTAACCCTAACCCTAACCCTAACCCTAACCCTAACCCTAACCCTAACCCTAACCCTAACCCTAACCCTAACCCTAACCCTAACCCTAACCCTAACCCTAACCCTAACCCTAACCCTAACCCTAACCCTAACCCTAACCCTAACCCTAACCCTAACCCTAACCCTAACCCTAACCCTAACCCTAACCCTAACCCTAACCCTAACCCTAACCCTAACCCTAACCCTAACCCTAACCCTAACCCTAACCCTAACCCTAACCCTAACCCTAACCCTAACCCTAACCCTAACCCTAACCCTAACCCTAACCCTAACCCTAACCCTAACCCTAACCCTAACCCTAACCCTAACCCTAACCCTAACCCTAACCCTAACCCTAACCCTAACCCTAACCCTAACCCTAACCCTAACCCTAACCCTAACCCTAACCCTAACCCTAACCCTAACCCTAACCCTAACCCTAACCCTAACCCTAACCCTAACCCTAACCCTAACCCTAACCCTAACCCTAACCCTAACCCTAACCCTAACCCTAACCCTAACCCTAACCCTAACCCTAACCCTAACCCTAACCCTAACCCTAACCCTAACCCTAACCCTAACCCTAACCCTAACCCTAACCCTAACCCTAACCCTAACCCTAACCCTAACCCTAACCCTAACCCTAACCCTAACCCTAACCCTAACCCTAACCCTAACCCTAACCCTAACCCTAACCCTAACCCTAACCCTAACCCTAACCCTAACCCTAACCCTAACCCTAACCCTAACCCTAACCCTAACCCTAACCCTAACCCTAACCCTAACCCTAACCCTAACCCTAACCCTAACCCTAACCCTAACCCTAACCCTAACCCTAACCCTAACCCTAACCCTAACCCTAACCCTAACCCTAACCCTAACCCTAACCCTAACCCTAACCCTAACCCTAACCCTAACCCTAACCCTAACCCTAACCCTAACCCTAACCCTAACCCTAACCCTAACCCTAACCCTAACCCTAACCCTAACCCTAACCCTAACCCTAACCCTAACCCTAACCCTAACCCTAACCCTAACCCTAACCCTAACCCTAACCCTAACCCTAACCCTAACCCTAACCCTAACCCTAACCCTAACCCTAACCCTAACCCTAACCCTAACCCTAACCCTAACCCTAACCCTAACCCTAACCCTAACCCTAACCCTAACCCTAACCCTAACCCTAACCCTAACCCTAACCCTAACCCTAACCCTAACCCTAACCCTAACCCTAACCCTAACCCTAACCCTAACCCTAACCCTAACCCTAACCCTAACCCTAACCCTAACCCTAACCCTAACCCTAACCCTAACCCTAACCCTAACCCTAACCCTAACCCTAACCCTAACCCTAACCCTAACCCTAACCCTAACCCTAACCCTAACCCTAACCCTAACCCTAACCCTAACCCTAACCCTAACCCTAACCCTAACCCTAACCCTAACCCTAACCCTAACCCTAACCCTAACCCTAACCCTAACCCTAACCCTAACCCTAACCCTAACCCTAACCCTAACCCTAACCCTAACCCTAACCCTAACCCTAACCCTAACCCTAACCCTAACCCTAACCCTAACCCTAACCCTAACCCTAACCCTAACCCTAACCCTAACCCTAACCCTAACCCTAACCCTAACCCTAACCCTAACCCTAACCCTAACCCTAACCCTAACCCTAACCCTAACCCTAACCCTAACCCTAACCCTAACCCTAACCCTAACCCTAACCCTAACCCTAACCCTAACCCTAACCCTAACCCTAACCCTAACCCTAACCCTAACCCTAACCCTAACCCTAACCCTAACCCTAACCCTAACCCTAACCCTAACCCTAACCCTAACCCTAACCCTAACCCTAACCCTAACCCTAACCCTAACCCTAACCCTAACCCTAACCCTAACCCTAACCCTAACCCTAACCCTAACCCTAACCCTAACCCTAACCCTAACCCTAACCCTAACCCTAACCCTAACCCTAACCCTAACCCTAACCCTAACCCTAACCCTAACCCTAACCCTAACCCTAACCCTAACCCTAACCCTAACCCTAACCCTAACCCTAACCCTAACCCTAACCCTAACCCTAACCCTAACCCTAACCCTAACCCTAACCCTAACCCTAACCCTAACCCTAACCCTAACCCTAACCCTAACCCTAACCCTAACCCTAACCCTAACCCTAACCCTAACCCTAACCCTAACCCTAACCCTAACCCTAACCCTAACCCTAACCCTAACCCTAACCCTAACCCTAACCCTAACCCTAACCCTAACCCTAACCCTAACCCTAACCCTAACCCTAACCCTAACCCTAACCCTAACCCTAACCCTAACCCTAACCCTAACCCTAACCCTAACCCTAACCCTAACCCTAACCCTAACCCTAACCCTAACCCTAACCCTAACCCTAACCCTAACCCTAACCCTAACCCTAACCCTAACCCTAACCCTAACCCTAACCCTAACCCTAACCCTAACCCTAACCCTAACCCTAACCCTAACCCTAACCCTAACCCTAACCCTAACCCTAACCCTAACCCTAACCCTAACCCTAACCCTAACCCTAACCCTAACCCTAACCCTAACCCTAACCCTAACCCTAACCCTAACCCTAACCCTAACCCTAACCCTAACCCTAACCCTAACCCTAACCCTAACCCTAACCCTAACCCTAACCCTAACCCTAACCCTAACCCTAACCCTAACCCTAACCCTAACCCTAACCCTAACCCTAACCCTAACCCTAACCCTAACCCTAACCCTAACCCTAACCCTAACCCTAACCCTAACCCTAACCCTAACCCTAACCCTAACCCTAACCCTAACCCTAACCCTAACCCTAACCCTAACCCTAACCCTAACCCTAACCCTAACCCTAACCCTAACCCTAACCCTAACCCTAACCCAGAATCACCATCCTGCCATCATCCAGAGTTACAGCAGCAAACGGACTCCCACTGGCAAACAAACACCGACACAAACACCGACACACACAAACACCGACACAAACACACACACACACACACACACACACACACACACACACACACACACACACACACTCAGAAAAGCACATTCATTAGCCATTTCATTAGCCATTTGATGAGCTACACCTACTGTTACAATACATTTTATATTTCATGTTTATAATTTTGTGATTATTTAATATCCTTTATGAACAATCAAATTTACTCTATGATCAGTTAGGCCTGAATTCTCTTACATTTTGACCAACAACAGGCTCCACTTAACATTGAATTAGAGACAGTCTGCTCCTTGTTATTCTTAGCACATCCTAGACAGTCGTATATATCAAAAATATTCTATCTTAAAACACATTTGTATTATCCTGTTCTGTTCAGTCACTAAACAACTACCATGACACAATCTTAGGTACTGTACATACACACTGTATATATAGTTAAACATTCCGGACCTTTGCTTCAAGAAATGTTCTCTAACTGGACCTCTTCAAATTTTAGTTGAATACCCCTGCTATAGGGTGTATGATTACTCCACTATAGGACTATGGGACACTCCACGCCATTCGTAGATGTCTGGGAGGAAGGAATCATACTCCGTGTTCCACACAATGGATTTCACATACGCCTCCTTATCCAGTGGCTCTGGGTACCGAAATGCCATTCCTTTACTGTACAGAAACTCCACCACCTAAACAAACACACACACTTTTTTCTGTTAGGAACACATACCCTGTTAGCAATTGTGGGTGGACAGTTACGAACACAAGGTGTATTTATCTTTCTTTAGTCAATCACTAGACACTTTATATTTTTGGTTGGAGCACTAGGTACACTCACAGCACTGATAACAATGTGTTTAATTACATTTCCACATCATGTATCTGTATGATGTACAAACTTTACCAAACTGTTGCAAAATACTTGGAAGCAATGGGTGTGACCTAAACACCTGAAATCAATAATTAGGAGGGGTGTCAACATAATTTTACTCACATTGTGTGTATCTATAAACACAAATCTTACCTTCACAGCCATCTGTAAAGAAACCTTCCTAATGTTGGAAAGAGGAGGGTAGAGACGACCCTGATTCAGTTCCTCATCCGTCAACTGCTCTGCTAATGTCTGACACACAGACACACACACACACACACAGTATCATACCTGAACAAGCAGACCGTACTTGTCAAACATCCAAATCTGCCTGACTCATTCCCTCCTCCATCAGTGCCATGACAATCAGGTTAGCAATGCCTAGAGCTGCCTAACACACACACACACACACACACACACACACAACACTTACACACTAACGCTTATACTAGTTCAGACAGTTTGTAGACACCCCTAAAACTCCAAAAACATAATGTACAAGAGGCATAAAGGGGGTAAAACATCTGATCTTATTAAATCCATGTACACAGAAAACCAGTGTGGAATAAGAATCGGCAGTAAGAGAAACATCTCATCTCTCAGGAGCGTGGAGTGAGACAGGGCTGCTGTTTAAGTCCAACTCTATTTAACATCTATATTAATGAATTGGCCTCCATGTTAGAGCACTCAGCCACGCCCGGTCTCACTCTACACGACTCCGAGATTAATCTCCTGCCGTATGCAGATGATCTGGTCCTGCTGTCCCCCAGCGCTCAGGGTCTCCAGCACAAACTGGACCTGCTGCAGCAGTACTGTCAGACCTGGGCCCTGACAGTCAACCTCAAAAAGACCAAAATTATGACCTTCCAGAAAAGAGCCAGATCTCAGGGAACCAAACACACATATAAATTAGGACAGCATGAAATTGAGCACACTAAAGATTATACTTACCTCGGACTGAACATCAGTTCCACAGGAAACTTTAATCCGGCAGTAAATGAACTGAGAGAAAAAGCTCGCAGGGCGTCGACGCCATAAAACCTCAAACATTCGTGGAAATTCCAGTTCGAATCTGGCTTAAAATTTTTGAATCAATAATTGAACCGATTGCTCTATATGGCAGTGAAGTTTGGGGTTCGCTTACACACCATCAATTCCATAATTGGGACAAACATCCATTAGAGACCCTGCACACAGAGTTCTGTAAAAGCATCCTAAAGGTGCACAGACACACCACGAACAATGCGTGCAGGGCAGAATTAGGCCGATTTCCACTAATTATCAACATACAGAGAAGAGCATCAACTTCTGGAACCATCTAAATGAGAGCGACCCCCAATCTTATCATTATAAAGCCCTGAAACACCAAGAGCTGAGCAAACATACCAGTCCCCTCATCCAACTGGTCCTGAGTCACTACACCCATACACCACTAACACACACAGATACACCAGTAACACACACAGATACACCACTAACACACACAGACACTCTAATAACACACACAAACACATTACTAACACACGCCGCCACACCACTAACACACACTAACACAATAAAGACTCAGGAACAGGAGAAATCTGTAAACCCAATTAGAATAAACCAAATTACACAAAAACTCAGAACTAAATATCTGAATTATTGGGAAACTGAATCTAAAACTCAAAGTAAAATGCAGTTATTTATTATTTGTTGTTATTTGTTATTTGGCCCTAAACAGACACTACAGTGCAGCAGATTATCTGAGCACAGTATCCGACCCTAAATTAAGAAACACTCTGACGAGGTACAGACTGAGCGCACACGACCTGGCCGTGGAGACGGGGCGACACACCCGGTCCTGGCTGCCCCGGGAGGAGAGGTCGTGTCAGCACTGCACTCTCAGTACAGTAGAGACGGAGCTGCACTTCCTCACCCGGTGTACCAAGTACCACCACGTCCGCTCCCAATTCTTCCCTAAATTTAATAACATCATCCCCAACTTTACCTCCCTCCCAGACCCCGACAAACTGCCCCACCTACTGGGGGAGCACAGAGAGAGCTGCACACTAGCAGCACTCTATACTTACACCTGACACCAGGTGAGGGACAGTGGGTGACCATGTCTCATACACACACACACACACACACACACACACAAACTGATTGTTTTACTACCTCATTATTGTAAATATTATACTTTTTATTGTTATTAATTTGCACTGTTTTTATTAATAGCTAACTTACACAGGCCCATCCATGTGTATCCACACACACACACACACACACACACACACACACACACACACACACACACATGGATGGGCCTGTGTAAGTTAGCAACCTGGAATTGGTTAGATATCACCAACAAGGCCGACATTTCCTGGAAGTCTGGACAGCCTGATAATTTGCTCTCCAATGAGGAATGTGCTTATTTACTGGTGCTGGTCATAAAATTACAATATCATGAAAAAGTTGATTTATTTCAGTACTTCCATTCAAACAGTGAAACTTGTATATTATATTCATTCATTACACACAGACTGATATATTTCAAATGTTTATTTCTTTTAATGTTGATGATTATAACTGACAACTAATGAAAACCCCAAATTCAGTATCTCAGAAAATTAGAATATTGTGACAAGGTACAATATTGAAGACACCTGGTGCCACACGCTAATCAGCTAATTAACTCAAAACACCTGCAAAGGCCTTTAAATGGTCTCTCAGTCTAGTTCTGTAGGCTACACAATCATGGGGAAGACTGCTGACGTGACAGTTGTCCAAAAGACGACCAGACACCTTGCACAAGGAGGGCAAGACACAAAAGGTCTCTTTAAAAAAAAAGAAAAGCTAGAGGCTGGCTGTTCACAGAGCTCTGTGTCCAAGCACATTAATAGAGAGGCGAAGGGATGGAAAAGATGTGGTAGGAAAAAAAGTGTACAAGCAATAGGGATAACCGCACCCTGGAGAGGATTGTGAAACAAAACCCATTCAAAAATGTGGGGGAGATTCACAAAGAGTGGACTGCAGCTGGAGTCAGTGCTTCAAGAACCACCACGCACAGACGTATGCAAGACATGGGTTTCAGCTGTCGCATTCCTTGTGTCAAGCCACTCTTGAACAAGAGACGGCGTCAGAAGCGTCTTGCCTGGGCTAAAGACAAAAAGGACTGCTGCTGAGTGGTCCAAAGTTATGTTCTCTGATGAAAGTAAATTTTGCATTACCTTTGGAAATCAAGGTCCCAGAGTCTGGAGGAAGAGAGGAGAGGCACAGAATCCACGTTGCTTGAGGTCCAGTGTAAAGTTTCCACAGTCAGTGATGGTTTGGAGTGCCATGTCATCTGCTGGTGTCGGTCCACTGTGTTTTCTGAGGTCCAAGGTCGACGCAGCCGTCTACCAGGAAGTTTTAGAGCACTTCATGCTTCCTGCTGCTGACCAACTTTATGGAGATGCAGATTTCATTTTCCAACAGGACTTGGCACCTGCACACAGTGCCAAAGCTACCAGTACCTGGTTTAAGGACCATGGTATCCCTGTTCTTAATTGGCCAGCAAACTCGCCTGACCTTAACCCCATAGAAAATCTATGGTGTATTGTGAAGAGGAAGATGTGATATGCCAGACCCAACAATTCAGAAGAGCTGAAGGCCACTATCAGAGCAACCTGGGCTCTCATAACACCTGAGCAGTGCCACAGACTGATGGACTCCATGCCACGCCGCATTGCTGCAGTAATCCAGGCAAAAGGAGCCCCAACTAAGTATTGAGTTCTGTACATGCTCATACTTTTCATCTTCATACTTTTCAGTTGGCCAACATTTCTAAAAATCCTTTTTTTGTTCTGGTCTTAAGTAATATTCTAATTTTCTGAAATACTGAATTTGGGGTTTTCATTAGTTGTCAGTTATAATCATCAACATTAAAAGAAATAAACATTTGAAATATATCAGTCTGTGTGTAATGAATGAATATAATATACAAGTTTTACTTTTTGAATGGAATTACTGAAATAAATCAACTTTTTCATGATATTCTAATTTTATGACCAGCACCAGTATATATACACAGCTTAACAGATTTATACGCATCATCAAATATTTAAACACAGAACATATAATAATGATAATAATAATAATAACAATAGTAATAATGATAATAATAATAATAATAATCTTAATAATAATAATATTAATAGCTCCAAGGATCAGTAGAGACAGATAGATAGATAAGATATATTAGATAGAACTTTATTAATCCCGAGGGAAATTGTTTTGTTACAGCAGCAAAACACAGAACTCTACACATATTGCACAACCATACAGTATAGAAAAAAAGAAAAAACAGTAAGGGATGGATATACAGAGGCACCGCTATATACAGATATGGAGTAAAAAACAGTATATTGTATCAATAATTACCATTAAAATTACCACTACCATTATCACCATTATTATCAACATTATTACCATTATTTATCACTAGATTATTAATAACAATAACAGTACTGGATTTATATTTCCTGGTTTTTATACCCAGAATTGGAAGAAATTCCATCTTTCATATCATACCTTTTTTTTAAATGTTCATAAAAATAACATTAGAACTGGATGGTAGATCTAGGTGCTTTATCACCTGATTTTTTGGAACTTTATCCGCTTCGGTTTTCCAATAAAAAAATAATCAAAGTTGGTTTTGGTCAATTTTACACATGCAGCTTAATAGCACATTATTCTCATTGCACCCTGTTTTTACTGTATTAAATACACAAGTCACTGAAGTTTACTGAAAGCAACATTTACAGAATCAAGAGCAAAAGTTTAATAATTACGTACTTTATTGAATATTTGCTAAATGCTGCGTACAGTTTGGGTTTATAAGTTTAACATGAATTACAAACTTGTTAAAAATGGAACTTTCTGCACTTCTTAACAGAGTTTTAAACACATAAATTTTAAACACATTAAAGTTTGTCCTTTATGTTATACTCTGATTACAGATTACAGATAAAGCAATAAATAACATTTAGAAGAGTTTCTTACCTCAGTTTCTCCTCCTCTAAGTTTCTGTGAGGAAATAAACGCTTCAGTGCTGCTGCTGCTATCTGCTAACATTCCCGCTTAAGCTATCAGATCAGCTGAGGTTTAATTAGTCATAAATCTGATCACTGATTGGACGCTGAGAAACGATGTCTCACGCTGATTGGGTATTTCGTACCTGTGGCTGTGTTTCAATTCACAACGCGTATTTGCAGTTTCCTTAGTTAGCTCATGAACTAAGTAATTTAATTTAACACTCCAGCAAATAACTCAAACCGTCATAAATGTGGTGTACAGTTATAATAATCTACATTTTATTAATTGTATTATTGTTAAAACAGAAAGTAAAGACTTTCAAAACTCTCAGTTTCAGTTGGGACTAGACACAATTTTTATCATAATCAGATTTTAAAGTGTGAAGTGTACCCATTAAATATGACACGTTAACCAGTTAATAATATACACTACTTACATTTGTAAATATAAAGAAATATAAATATATTTCTTAATATAAAAAAGCCAATGTGTTCTATAGGAATGTCACCTATATAGACAATAGGAAATCACTAGCATTGTGCTTATTTGAACATCAATTTGGTCTAAATCAGTTTTAGTGTTTGTTGGTGTGATAATCGGACCAATTTACTTGTTGGCATCTCATTTTGCTGCCTTGATTTCTCACTGCAATTTTCATCAAGAACTGTTCTGTCATTAATACTTTCACCTCCTAAAAGCAATTCTCACCTGTTTTTTTTTTTTTTAACATCGTTTTTGTTTCAGCAATATTGCTGCAGTTTTATTTTTATAGTTCGCATTTTGAGGATCATTTAGGATTTATGGGTTAATGCTTTGTGGTCGTCACTGATAAGGTGTTGCTTTAGTGTTCAGCAAATCTCGGATCTTACCAGTGATAGAGCAGTAAATCACGTGTGTGCTGTGTAAACAATGTCCATTAGTTAAAACTGAATGAAGTTAAAACTGAATAATGCTGCTGCAGAGTCAAGTTAAAATAAAATATACATGAATAAACAACTATACTCATTAAAACATGAATATTAAGATTTGTACTAGAGCATCAGGGTGTGCCCTTATCCATGAGAAACCCTACAAAAAGTACAGCAATAACAAAACACTTCCGAAAAAACTGAACTGATTTAAACGTTCTATAAGTTTGGTCCTTTAGTTTTGGTCCATTCACAGGGTCTAATGATTTACCCCAAAACTGTGCTGTTACAGCAAATTACTTACCACCTTCTGACCAATCAGAAATCAGGAGTCCACATATGGCGGTAAGATGTTAAATATAAATAAAAACTCAAAGTTCAGACACTTTAATTTATTCATTATATTGAATTTACAAAATGAAAATAAAAGCAACAGCGGCAACAATAATATTGTACAGTTTAGTGCTGTTTGAATGTTTTCATAGCAATGCACTATACACAGGGGTGGGGGGTAAATGGAAAGTGGACAGAGAACATGGGGTAAAGAAGAGGCATGATGGCTGATCTGATGAACACTTACACAGATTACAGTTTTTAGAGTTCAGCTGCTGCCATTTCAATTATGCCAAAAAATGGTTGAATCACTGAAATAAACTTTTTTTTTATCTACAAATTAAATAGTTAATAGTGGATTTTCTGAATTTTACATGAACCCCTCAACACAGATGCCTTCACCAGTATTGAGTTACGCACTGATATCCATGAATCATCCATCGCTTATGCAGATACCTCGACCAACCAGCAACTGCAAGAGCAATAAGGATCCCCTTCAATCCTCAGGCACAACCAATCATGTATGCATGGCTGCCCAGATGGTCAATAGCACAGCAGAAGTCCAATCTCAGTGGAAAAACCCATA
Source organism: Trichomycterus rosablanca (assembly GCF_030014385.1). Taxonomy (NCBI): domain Eukaryota; kingdom Metazoa; phylum Chordata; class Actinopteri; order Siluriformes; family Trichomycteridae; genus Trichomycterus; species Trichomycterus rosablanca. The sequence goes on from NC_086005.1 coordinate 16,054, forward strand.
AAGAAATTCCATTAACGTTTTTTGGCTAAAGAAGTTTCAATCATTTAGTCAAAGAAAACCAAGAGCTATGGAAATTATTAACATCCTAAAACAGTAATAAATGTTCCTTACAGTTGTATGTAAACTTTTGACCTTGTCTGTATTTTGTTTTAATTTAAACTTTAATAATACATCTGATCATTCCTTCATCTTCTTAATTTCATCTAATCTAGGATGAGTAAAGTATCAATACAAATAGAGAGAGAGAGAGAGAGAGAGAGAGAGAGAGAGAGAGAGAGAGAGAGAGAGAGAGAGAGAGAGAGAGAGAAAACAAGCACTTGGTTTGGGGAGATGTGGAGGGATCAGAGTCAATATTTAATTATGAATTTCTTCATTATATCACCGCTAACTAAACTGTAATGGAAGCTACAACGCTAATGCTAACAAACCTTCATTGTGCAATTCAGATCTGTTTGTGTGTGTGTGCGTGAGTGTGTGCAGACGCTAAGACAAAACCATGACGACAATGTGCAGCATCACTAGCGGTTACAGCATGCATTAAAGAAAACAGAAGTGCAGCTGCGCAACACCCACATCGTGGCTCCGCCCACAGGAAATAACATCACATCATTCAAACCAAACCACAACACTGGACCAACGAAAATCCTCTGCAGCTTCTTCTCTATAGTAAATGAGTAAAGGTGCTGTGGCCTTCCAACCACTGTGGAAGACACACCCCTTCCTACAGGAATAGGAAGTGCACGCCTGTCTGACCTCACATGCTAAAGTGAACTGATTAGCAACAGTAGTACAGGGTGACATCAAATCTGACCATCAATTCCCCACATCGCCATGGCAACAATGTGCACTACCTAGTTCTATTGAGTTGGAGTGAATTGAGACAGGAGCTAGTGTATTCTGATCAGCCTGGGTGGACGGAGGGGGCAGGAGGGCGCTTATGGAAGGGGGATGGGGGTAAGGTGCAGGGGGTAAATGAGGTTTTACCGAGAGTGGGAAGAGTACAGGGGTGGTACTGGAGGGAGGGGACAGTTTCGGTGGGTATAAGATACTTGGAGATGGAAGGTTAGGAAGATATGGGGGGGTTTAGGGTTAGGGTTAGGGTTAGGGGGGGTTGTTTAGGTTGGGTGAGACATTAGAAAGTTTTCCTGTGGATGGCACGTGCTCGGTCCTCCTCGTATTCTTTCTTAGATACCCACATCTTCTTAAAGGTATCCAGTGATGCCAAAATCGAGCCTCTGTAACACACACACAATAAAATATTTATGTACAGTAGATACCAACATAACATCTCACAGCAAATAATCCAACACTCAGTTACTGTAAATAAAAGTGGAAGAAGAACAATCAAAAAAACAAACCTTCCATGATTAAACGTTTATTAATGCCGCTCATTTACTCTCACGAACACTAAAATCTACAGAATTCTATACAATACCAACATACACAG
>NC_086005.1:22500-25000 GCF_030014385.1 Trichomycterus rosablanca
GAACATTAAATTATAAACCCCTCACATTATTATAAATAATAATTAGTTTAATATTTTACATAGTTTAAGAAGAGCTTGAACCAGAGTGAATGTTATACATGCTGTAATCAACACTGTAAATACAAAAACTATATAAATATTAACACTTACTAATTAGGAAAACAGTATTTGGGAATCTGATCTCCAGCAAATCCAGCTTTAATCACACCAGATCCCTACAGAGAAATCACCCACACATTTACATTATTACAGAAATAAACAATATAAACTCTATACAAAATATTTACTACAAAAACTAGGCAAACAATTTCTGCAGCACGTTAGTACAGTCGTTTGTTAGTATGTTAATACTGTTTGCAAATACGACAGCAGGTTGTTCTCAGTCTGTAATCACACACTCACACACACACTCTCACACACACACACTCACACACACTCTCACACACACACACACACACACTCTCACACACACACTCACACACACTCTCACACACACACACACACACACACACTCAAACTCAAACGAAGCTTTATTGGCATGACAAATAAGGACATTCGTATTGCCAAAGCAAGTTACAGGGAAATATAAACAATAAAAATAAGAAAGAACAAAAATATACAGAACAGTTACATGTGCAAAAAATATAGAATAGAATAAAATATTAATAAAAACAGTGCAAAATAATAACAATAAAAAGTATAATATTTACAATAATGAGGTAGTAAAACAATCAGTTTGTGCGTGTGTGTGTGTGTGTGTGCTTGTGTGTGTGTGTGTGTGTGTGTGTGTGTGTATGGGACATGGTCACCCACTGTCCCTCACCTGGTGGCAGGTGTGTGTATAGAGTGCTGCTAGTGTGCAGCTCTCTCTGTGCTCCCCCAGTAGATGGGGCAGTTTGTCGGGGTCTGGGAGGGAGGTGAAGTTGGGGATGATGTTGTTAAATTTAGGGAAGAATTGGGAGCGGACGTGGTGGTACTTGGTACACCGGGTGAGGAAGTGCAGCTCCGTCTCTACTGTACTGAGAGTGCAGTGCTGACACGACCTCTCCTCCCGGGGCAGCCAGGACCGGGTGTGTCGCCCCGTCTCCACGGCCAGGTCGTGTGCGCTCAGTCTGTACCTCGTCAGGGTGTTTCTTAATTTAGGGTCGGATACTGCGCTCAGATAATCTGCTGCACTGTAGTGTCTGTTTAGGGTCAAATAGCACTGCATTTTACTTTGAGTTTTAGTTTCAGTTTCCCAATAATTCAGATATTTAGTTCTGAGTTTTTGTGTAATTTGGTTTATTTTAATTGGGTTTGCAGATTTCTTCTGTTCCTGAGTCTTTATTGTGTTAGTGTGTGTTAGTGGTGTGGCGGCGTGTGTTAGTAATGTGTTTGTGTGTGTTATTAGGGTGTCTGTGTGTGTTAGTGGTGTATCTGTGTGTGTTACTGGTGTATCTGTGTGTGTTAGTGGTGTGTGGGTGCAGTGACTCAGGACCAGTTGGATGAGGGGACTGGTATGTTTGCTCAGCTCTTGGTGTTTCAGGGCTTTATAATGATAAGATTGGGGGTCGCTCTCATTTAGATGTTTCCAGAAGTTGATTGCTCTTCTCTGTATGTTGATAATTAAAGGAAATCGGCCTAATTCTGCCCTGCACGCATTGTTCGTGGTGTGTCTGTGCACCTTTAGGATGCTTTTACAGAACTCTGTGTGCAGGGTCTCTAATGGATGTTTGTCCCAATTATGGAATTGATGGTGTGTAAGCGAACCCCAAACTTCACTGCCATATAGAGCAATCGGTTCAATTATTGATTCAAAAATTTTAAGCCAGATTCGAACTGGAATTTCCACGAATGTTTGACGTTTTATGGCGTCGACGCCCTGCGAGCTTTTTCTCTCAGTTCATTTACTGCCGGGTTAAAGTTTCCTGTGGAACTGATGTTCAGTCCGAGGTAAGTATAATCTTTAGTGTGCTCAATTTCATGCTGTCCTAATTTATATGTGTGTTTGGTTCCCTGAGATCTGGCTCTTTTCTGGAAGGTCATAATTTTGGTCTTTTTGAGGTTGACGGTCAGGGCCCAGGTCTGACAGTACTGCTGCAGCAGGTCCAGTTTGTGCTGGAGACCCTGGGCGCTGGGGGACAGCAGGACCAGATCATCTGCATATAGCAGGAGTTTAATCTCTGAGTCGTGTAGAGTGAGACCGGGCGTGGCTGAGTGCTCTAACATGGAGGCCAATTCATTAATATAGATGTTAAATAGAGTTGGACTTAAACAGCAGCCCTGTCTCACTCCACGCTCCTGAGAGATGAGATGTTTCTCTTACTGCCGATTCTTATTCCGCACTGGTTTTCTGTGTACATGGATTTAATAAGATCGTATGTTTTACCCCCTACACCGCTCTCCAACATTTTATAAAACAATCCTTCATGCCAAATGGAATCAAAAGCTTTTTTTAAATCAATAAAACATGCAAATATTTTAGAGTTATTTTGAACTACATATTTTTGGATCAGGGTGT
>NC_086005.1:30000-57500 GCF_030014385.1 Trichomycterus rosablanca
ATCACAATTGTTCTTTAAAACCGTCTTTAAGAACAAAAACAACTGAAACATTGAGGTCACTGGAGCATGCAGGAAGAATCAGGCAGAATTAACAGGTCAGTGCTTTATTCATCAGTGAAAAGCACTGTGGGAGATTCTCCAGCATTTCTATATTCATACCAGGAGGCTTTCAGATAAAAACTTCTGATGAAGCATGTATCAGGTATTACTGTGATCCGGAATCAGATCGTCTTATTCACGATATTTAGATCAGTTCTTCTTTATGCTCTGTGCACTTTATATAGTGAGAGTCAGTACCAAACATTGATCACTTAACTCCAATCACTTTATTTTACACAATAAGTTTTGTTTCTATAATGCTTTATCCACTCAGAGTTGATGCAAAGCAGCTTCACAGATCTGAATTCAGACCACAAATAAGCAGCCAGAGAAAAAAAAATCTTAAAACCCTTTCTGACTCTTAGCTGTTATTTAAATGAATGATGTGAATCAGTACCATGTTCTGCTGAAGGATTTGGTTGGTGCATTCAGTAACATTACTGACAAAAACATAAAATTCAACTGATGCAAAACCTTCATCAGCCCTTAAACTCTGAAGACTAAAGTATGCATCATTACATAAAATTAAACAGCTATATAATCTCTACTGCAAAACGTTGTACACCCCACACCCAGTGAACATTTTAATAATCATTTACAGTTAAATAATAATCAGTTGCTCACAAACAGCTCAGTATTGGTTAGGTTCTAGCACATTTACCTCGTCTCTTCATAAACATTTTACTGACCCAAACATGAATTAATTGAAACCAGCAGCATCACCGAGGCTTCAGTTAAACGGCTGTAAACGTACAAAATCCAAACAGACTCTGAATGTATATAGAGTTTATTATATGTGATCAGCGCTGTGATGCATCATTCTGAACCACACTGAGAAAAACAAACGCCGGGTCTGAATAATTAACATCAACTTTATATTTATAGAATTTAAATTAGAAGCTTCTCAGTGAGGAAGTTCATGAGGAACCAGTTTGTAATGAGAACCACAGGATGGGCAGCGCTGAGCTTCACCTTCATGCAGCCAGAACCAGACGATCGCTGTGTTATCCTCTTCACCTAAACACACACACACACACACACACACACACACACACACACACACACACACACACACACACACACACACACACACACACACACACACACACACACACACACACACACACACACACACACACACGTCATGTACAGGTTGATGGCGATACACACTGGTGTGCGATGAGATTTTGGAGCTTCCTGTACGTACACACACAGCCGACGATCCTCTTGTTGCTGATGGAGGGAACGATGTGTGGATCTTCTTTAGAACCGGCGTACTGCTTCGGCTTCAGTATGCTGTACGGATCCTAAACACACAGGAAATGCATCACTGACACGAACAGGTGATTTATTTCATAACTTTATTCTGAAGCTCAGTGTGAAATGTGAACCAAACACTGACTGGAGTAAAGCCTCAGTATAAAGAATCAGTGCTCTGATCTTATCTTTAAAATCTGTTTTATTTCCATATAAACACAATGTTTAGGAGTCTCGACTGAACTGAACCTAAATAATCTTTATATTACAGCATATCAAGATCTCTCTACGGTGTAACTGAAACAGTAATTACTTTAGATCGATTAAAGGGTACAGCACTTATGGGGGGGGGGGGGGGGGGGGGGGGTTAGGGTTAGGGGGGGGTTACTGACATGTTGTACTGCTTTAAATCAGTACTGCAGACCAATAGCAGAGCTGCTCTGTTGTGAGTCAAACAGTCGATTTAAAAATAGTGGAAGTTCTAAATATAACAGCAGAGCGACTGGGAGACTAAAATCAGATTATAATCAGATGATCAGATCTGAGGTGAGTTAGGAGTTTCTGTGCTGCAGAAGGTTTATTGAGTACGAACCGCTCCAGCTTTCAGGGATTTCAGGATGCGCTTCTCCAGTCCGGTAGCCTGCTGCTCATCTGTGGGAATTCCTACGAACACAAAATTTCACTTCACTGAAATAAAATCATTTTAAATTAAATCTCAAACATGTTTAGTTATTCTCTTTATTCTATTATTTTATTCTCTTTATTCTAAATAAAAGCAGATGAAATTTTGTTCAAACTTACTGGCCACTTTATTAGGAACACACAGAGGACATTTTCTGATCCCAGGATGCATGTGGTTTTATATTTTTAGAAATTCACCAACTACCGTCCCTAACATTCTAAAATCATGAACAGAACCACATGGGCTCTGGAATCCAGTGTTAGTGTCAATATCACGGGTAACTTGTACATCTGTAAAGGCTTCATTAACACTGAAGGGTACAAACACAATTTGGGGCGACATCATCTAGATGGAAGCACATTTTTCACTAGAGAGACATCCCTGCTCATTTTAGCAAGCCAACACCAAGCCACCTTCTGCACTTGTTACAAAAGCTTGACTTTCACTCAAGTGTGCAGGTGCCAAACTGGCCTGTCTGCAGTCCAGAACAATCTCCTGTTGTAAACGATCCCGGACTGTTGAGCAGCTGAAATGTTTGAGCAAGCAGGAATGATAAAAAATTTCACCTTCAAATCTACAACAATTCTTAAATTCCAAACCATTAGAGAACATGCTAAACACAACCCTGTACTGACTGTTTTAATACGATACAGGAAGTAAATGTGGAACATGTAAATAAAAACACATTTCCAGAAAAGTTGGGACGTTCAGCATAAAGAAGAATGTGTGGTGTTTCATTCTCTTACATCTTTATTTAACTGATCAAAGTAAAATTAAAGATTTATAGTTTCACTGATCAACTTTATTCTAGTTTAGAAACAGAAACAGGTTTAGTATTTGATGCTGTAACAGACTCCAGAAAAGTTTCAGTTTTATATAAACACACAAACACACATTCTGTTCAGACAAACTAATTCAATCAAAAGCAAAATAATGTTTATTTCATAATTTATCAGATGAAAATATAAACAAAACTAAATATTTTAATGTTCAGGACAGTTTAACAGTTAAACTCAATCTGACTATTGTATTTTCTTTGATCTATAAACTCTAATCACTACATTTAATCATGTGTAATGTAATAATACTGAATCAGTCACATCAGTTTTATTTATTTATTTATTATTTATTCTGCAGATTTAACAGAATTTGTCCTTTAAAGCTCCACCATGAAGGTGAATGTCACAAACTCACTATTTCAACAATTTCATTAAAGCAAAAGTGTTTATTAATAATGGAAATAAGTGTATTTATTAGTTTATTACTTCTATTTTTAGTAAATCTGAAGATATTTTAATATATAATGACCGAGTCAGCTAGCAGCGGAAGTGTTAGCCGCTAAAGCTAAAGAGCTAACTGTATTCTGAAAAAATAAATGATCGAGACAATAAATAAATATAATTAATACATATACTAATAATTCTTATTATTAGTTAAAACGAATTCAGTGAAGATCAGAAATTATTTAAATAGGTTTAACGGTGTAGAAATGAATTGAAGTGCGCATGCGCCACGTCCTTGAGCAGATGAAAGGACTTTAATAAATAATGATCAATAATAAGACATTAAAATAAATAACAATAATAAATAAATAAATGTTGGATGTTTTACCCCCTCCTGTGGCGAATGAGCGACTCAGTGCAGCAGCAGCAGCTGGATGAGAAGATTTATTAGCTCTATACAGAGCGGAGCAGCAAAAGCGACCAGCAGCTCTCAGCGCCATCTTTCCTTCTGCACCGCGCACACTGATGAGCTCAAAGCTAAAACTCTGCTTACTGTCGCACAGTCATGTCGTAACACTCTCGTAACCACCCACAACTAGTGACGTCATACAGAAGATTTATTTTATTCTTTATAATAATTTAACATCAATAACGAAACGATTTATTACATTTAATATCAGAAAAATCATTTACATCTTCTGTATTTTCAGTAAAATATGACGTTCTTAAATCATGATTATTTAAAGATAAAAAGATAAACATCATAAATACAAATACTATAATAATTTTATAATCTTTATATCAGAAAATTATTTCTGACCAACAATATAAAAAGACTCACCGGAGTCACTGATACAACTTTGTAGGATCAATTATTTACATTTTCTTAAAATCAGTGTTATATTAAACCTGAATAATAAATCTCATTATTTTATACAGCAAATGAACTAAAACAAAACCAGATTTTATTTTATTCTCTGAAATATATGATGTCGTTATTTAAGCAACCGCTGCAAAGTGTAAAAATAACACCATGTAAATACATCTAATAATCAGAAGTAAAGATTTGTGAGGCACTCAGGTGGTTTAAAACACCATCACACACCAGAGCTGAGATCTTAAGCTTATGAGTTTGAATCTCAGCTCTGCCACAGACAGGCTGGGTGCCAACACTAACCAAGCTGGTGCAGGTGAAAAGAAGCGGTCTGTACTGCACACGTGCTGGAGGAGTGAAGAGAGGAAGTGAGATATAAAACAATAAGGTTTATGAATGTTTTCATGGTGTGTCATTGTGGGTTTATTTAATTTGTAAAACATTTTCACATCTATTAAAATGAAACTTAAAGCTTAAATAACCCAGCAGATGAAATCACAGAACAACAGAACAACAGGACGCTTTGTGTTAATGTTGGTGAAGCGCTCAGGTAAGATATTAATATTTTAATTTAATTGTTTTTATTGGATTAAGTTTGTGCCCCCACATCACAGTGATGATTTATAGGTTCAGATTATTATTATTATTATTATTATTATTGTTATTATTATTAGGAGCTGGAGGGTAAATCAGTTACTTCAGAATGTACAATTCTCTTTACTGGTTCATTTAAAATAAATGTTTAAAACTGTTAAACATCTCAAATAGATTAAATAATGATCCCGGATTATGATGAACATTTAGTAAATAAAAGTGAATCTTCATTTAATTTCGTCTTTTTATTTTAAATCAGTTTTTCTGTCGAAACCAACACAAACACTGAAGAATCTCCACTGACTTTGTGTTGTAAATAAAATCATTTCTTGTGTTCTCTAGCGCCACCTAGTGGTCAAAACCTCAACTGTACTCAAGATTTCTTCTCTAGTAGCCAATAAACTAAAGTATTAAAGTTTAGTTTCAACAGACACGTGTGTGTGAATGTTTTATTTTACACCGTGTGTTTCAGAACTTCATGGATAAATGAATTTAAATCCTCATCAGGTACAGACTCTGTAAATCATCAATAAATCATCAATAAATCATCAATAAATCATCAATAAATCATCAAAACTTTACAAACACAATTAACTTTACAAGACGCTGTAGATTATCAGTGTGTGTGTGTGTAATGTGTGTGCATAATGTGTGTGTGTCTGTGTAATGTGTATGTGTGTGTGTGATGTTTGTGTGCATAATGTGTGTGTGTGTGTGTATAATCTGTGTGTAATTTGTGTGTGTGTGTGTGTGTGTGTGTGTGTGTGTGTTCATCTCATAACATCCTTGAAACATCAAAGGTTTTGTTTTGAAAGTGGGCGTGAACAAATTCAGTTAGATTTTTTTTAGCCAATTGCTGCATCCTGAAGTTGAAGCTTTAAAACAGATTAAAATGATTAAAATAACTAACAGCACAAAACTAGAATAAATATTTAATAAATGAACGACTGATGACGACGTTAAACACTCTGTAGTTTACAGGACGCAGTAATGAAGTGATTTTGATGAGGATCTGTGTAAAGACTCATGATCTGTGAGATCATGTGACTCTGTGATTTATCATGAAGTCAGAGAACAAAAACATTCATTAGTGCAAATTTAAATAAGCTCAACAAAATTAGCAGGAAACATCCCATAATGACCATCAGGGCTGAACCCGCGCCACCATCCTTCATCAAACATGTCGATATCAGTGATGATGTCATTAGGGTCAAAGGTGATCTCTGTGGCATCAGCTGAGAAAATAAAAGAAATAAAAGAAATAAAAGAAATGTTGATCATTATTATTGAGTATTTATAGTTTTATTATTTATGTATTTTGGTATTTATGGTTTATCTTGTATTTATTTAACTGGATGTTTTTCTGGAATCACGTCTGTCTAATTTAATTACAATTCACTGTTTAATTATTTGGTTTTATTAGAATTTGAGCCTAAAAAACTCAACTGGATCATAATTTAAAATGACATTAAATGATGAGGCAGAAAAAATATAAATAAAATTATAGTGAATTACTATAAACGTTACTGAAACTTAAACAAGAGAAATCATTTATATAAATATTACCAGCACAAAAGCTTTTTAATATTAATAACATATTAAATATTTATATTTTCAGATGTTATAATAATAATTAAAACAATAAAGTAAAAAAATTATAATGTTCATAAAAACATGAAGAAACTCACCAGCCTGATAATCAAACAGAGCTCGAGCACAAACACCCTGCAGTTTAGCATCATCGTCATAGTAACCCTGTACCATACACACACATATACACACACACACATACACACACATACACCATCAATACACACCGTATACACACAAACACTGTAAACACTTCTAATACACAATAAGGAGTTATTGATCATTATGTACAGCGTTCTTATGTGTTTATAAAGTGCTTTTACATTTAATGTTTATTATTATTTTATTAATAATATTTTAAAAAGTAAAAAAAGAGGGCTTTAAAATTAAAACTTACACGTGAATTAAAGTGCAGTTGTGTTTTTTTAAAACTTTAATCCTATATATATTTAAAGGAAATCACACACACACATTTCATTAAAATGACACACACACACACACACACACACACACACACACACACAACACACACACACACACACACACACACACACCTGAGTATGATGAACAGGAACCATGTCGTAGATGTTTCCCTGCTGCTGGTCTTCTTCATCATTATCTAAATATTTAACAAACACTGATTTTATAGCATAAATTAATCATTAATTTATTAATAATTAATTACAATAAAAATGTACTAAGCAGTCATGATGGTGCAGTGAATCATTTTTATCAGACTGAAAAATTCAGAATAATAAAACTGTAATCAGGAATAATTATTAACCGTCGTAACTTAACACGGTGTTCAGGTTGAATTACTTGATGCAGCATTAAACTGTTAAACAAAGAATTAATTCTATTCTAAATCACACCGAGTTCTGTGAGCTCAGACGTACTGAGCGACAGTGGAAACGTGAGCTGAGGTTTAGATGAGTCCCAGTTTAGATCTTTTCTTTTTACTTTATCGGATAAATAAAGACTGGAGAGAATGAAACACATCACACAATCTTCTTTATACTGAGTTTTACTAAACGTCCCAACTTTTACTGAAATATCTTATTTACAAAAGTATTCAGACCCTTTACTGTCCAAATTCAACATGACACTGACCCCACTGAACCGAATATCTGAACTAATGTTATTAACAGAAACGAGTCGGACGCGTCTCCACATGAACAGACATTAACATGATAGCAAAACATCAAAACTACAAAAAGATCAGAAAATAACCACAACAGAATTTATTTACTTTTAAATGCTGCATTATTTCATGTATGTTGGTCTGAATCTAAATCACCGAAAAACCTTTCTAACAAATTCGGTAAAGCTGGAATAAAATTTTAAGTAGTGATGGTAAAATGATGTGTGTGTGTGTGTGTGTGTGTGTGTGTCTTTATGTGTGTGTGTGTGTGTGTGTGTGTGTGTGTATGGTTGTTCACCTGTATCACGCCATGTGAAATCAGGAGCAGGAATAGTTGCAGTAGAAACCCGAGGAGAGTACTGAGAGACCGGAGCAGATTTCTCTGATACACGTGAAGAATTCTGGGAGACTGGAGTGTAGCTCAGACCTGAGGAAACTACATCACATCACATTTACACTCATCACATTTCATCACATTTACACTCATCACACTTCATCACATTTACACTCATCACACCTCATCACATTCACACTGTTATTATTTATTTTCATGTGATTGGGGTTTCAGTTTAGTTTTTATTACCTGGTTGTGAGTTTCTCTGGGTCTGTTTGAGAAGATCTCTGGGATCGACTGAGCGCTTAGTGATCACTGCTGCTGCATCCTGTACAAATATTTATTCACTTTATTAAAATAAAATAATGTGGATCTGTGGCGAGATGGTTTGTGTCTCACATCAATAATTACTGTAATGATTCATTAGAGCACAAACACTGATTAATATTACACAATTAATAACACAGTACATAACAAAAATAAATAAATAAATAAGTGCTGTGTAAGAATGAAGAGTAAAAATCTCATGTAGATGCTGCTACATCAGTTCAAGTCTTTATTAAAAACCTTTATTATTTATTATATTTATCAGCAGAACATGAATCTCCACTAACAGAAACATCATGTACTGATCATACACACTTAGAGTGAGTGAGTGAATGAGTGAGTAAGTGGGTGGGTTTATGGGTGAGTGAGTGAGTGGGTGGGTGAGTGAGTGAGTGAGTGAGTTAGGGTTAGGGTTGGGGTTAGGGTTAATCCTAGATTAAAATCATAATCCAGGTTTATATTCTCTAATAATGAGGTGATTTTATCAGGTGTGAATAATAAAGATCAAAGGAGCTTTATTATATCTGATCAATATAATCGTAATCATTTAATGGTCCTGATCATGTGACTGATCTGATATGATTGATCACCTCTGCTGTGAGTGAGTGAGTGAGTAAATACGTGAGTGAGTGAGTGAGTGAGTAAATGAGTGAGTGAGTGAGTGAGTGAGTAAATGAGTGAGTGAGTGAGTGAGTGAGTGAGTAAATGAGTGAGTGAGTGAGTGAGTGAGTAAATGAGTGAGTGAGTGAGTGAGTGAGTGAGTGAGTAAATGAGTGAGTGAGTGAGTGAGTGAGTGAGTGAGTAAATGAGTGAGTGAGTGAGTGAGTAAATGAGTGAGTGAGTGAGTGAGTGAGTAAATGAGTGAGTATGTGAGTGAGTGAGAGTGAGTGAGTGAGTGAGTAAATGAGTGGGTGGGTGGATGGTTGAGTAAGTGAGTAAATGAGTGGGTGGGTGGATGGTTGAGTAAGTGAGTAAATGAGTGGGTGGGTGGATGGGTGAGTGAGTGAGTGAGTGGGTGGGTGGATGGGTGAGTGAGTGAGTGAGTAAGTGAGTAAATGAGTGAGTGAGTGAGTGAGTGAGTGAGTAAATAAGTGAGTGAGTAAATGAGTGAGTGAGTGAGTGGGTGGGTGGATGGGTGAGTGAGTGAGTGAGTGAGTGAGTGAGTGGGTGGATGGGTGAGTGAGTGAGTGAGTGAGTGAGTGAGTGAGTGAGTAAATGAGTGAGTGAGTGAGTGAGTGGGTGGATGGGTGAGAGTGAGTGAGTGAGTGAGTGGGTGGGTGGATGGGTGAGTGAGTGAGTGAGTGGGTGGATGGGTGAGTGAGTGAGTGAGTGGGTGGATGGGTGAGTGAGTGAGTAAGTGGGTGGGTGGATGGGTGAGTGAGTGAGTGAGTGAGTGAGTGGGTGGATGGGTGAGTGAGTAAGTGGGTGGGTGGATGGGTGAGTGAGTAAATGAGTGAGTGAGTGAGTGAGTGGGTGGATGGGTGAGTGAGTGAGTGAGTGAGTGAGTGAGTGGGTGGATGGGTGAGTGAGTGAGTGAGTGAGTGTGGGACCCACGTTGGTCTCCAGTACAGATCTGGAACTTCTGATTCCTTTCCACTGAAGTTCTTTGTTCTCCTAAATTAAAACATGAATCACTCAGTAACGCCACACACACTATGAACACATGAATCCATTATTAATTCTATAAAGTATCTATTAGTTAATTCTATGATTTCTTACCACTTCCTGCTGATTTTTACTCTCCACTTCCTGTTTCATCTCAAACAGTCTGTAATTAAAAGATACATTTGAAATGTCAGAATAAAATAATCACATCATCACATCATAACCCTAGATTCAGACTGTGATTAGAGAGATACTTTATTATCCTGAGGAAAATTACTGGGTTAGGATTAGGGTTGGGGTTAGGGTTGGGGTTGGGGTTAGGGTTAATCCTAGATAATAATTAGAATTAGGGTTAGGGTTAGGGTTGAGGTTAGGGTTGAGGTTAGGGTTGGGGTTAGGGTTAATCCTAGATTAAAATCATAATCCAGGTTTATATTCTCTAATAATGAGGTGATTTTATCAGGTGTGAGTAATAAAGATGAAAGGAGCTTTATTATATCTGATCAATATAATCGTAATCATTTAATGGTCCTGATCATGTGACTGATCTGATGTGATTGATGTGATTAATCACCTCTGCTGTTTGATCTGATCATGTGATCAATCTGATGTGATTGATCACCTCTGCTGTTTGATCTGATGTGATGTGATTGATCACCTCTGCTGTTTGATCTGATCTGATGTGATTGATCACCTCTGCTGTTTGATCTGATCTGATGTGATTGATCACCTCTGCTGTTTGATCTGATGTGATGTGATTGATCACCTCTGCTGTTTGATCTGATGTGATGTGATTGATCACCTCTGCTGTTTGATCTGACCTGATGTGATTGATCACCTCTGCTGTTTGATCTGATGTGATGTGATTGATCACCTCTGCTGTTTGATCTGATGTGATGTGATTGATCACCTCTGCTGTTTGATCTGACCTGATGTGATTGATCACCTCTGCTGTTTGATCTGATGTGATGTGATTGATCACCTCTGCTGTTTGATCTGATTGGCTCTCTCTATCTGGCGTTGTTCTCTCTCGGCTGCCTCTCTCTTATCCTGTTCTTGTCTCTCTCTCTCAAATCTCTGTCGTTCTTCCTCCGCTTTCTTTTTCTCCTGCTGGCGCCGATTTTTTTCCTCCTTCTACACCAGTAAACCAGTAAAACCAGTTAAACACACAGGTAGAAAACTGTAATTAGAGGTGGTCAGCAAACGCGCATCTGTCCCAACTTTTTTGGAGTCTGTTAAAGCATCAAATTCTAATCGTGTTTCTATTTACAAACTAGAATGAAGTTGATCAGTGAAACATTACAAATCTTTTTTTTCTACTTTTATCAGTAAAATTCTTTGTTCTCCTAAATTAAAACATGAATCACTCAGTAACGCCACACACACTATGTACACATGAATCCATTATTAATTCTATAAAGTATCTATTAGTTAATTCTATGATTTCTTACCACTTCCTGCTGATTTTTACTCTCCACTTCCTGTTTCATCTCAAACAGTCTGTAATTAAAAGATACATTTGAAATGTCAGAATAAAATAATCACATCATCACATCATAACCCTAGATTCAGACTGTGATTAGAGAGATACTTTATTATCCTGAGGAAAATTACTGGGTTACGATTAGGGTCAGGTTAGGGTCAGGTTAGGGTTGAGGTTAGGGTTGGGGTTGAGGTTAATCCTAGATTAAAATCATAATCCAGGTTTATATTCTCTAATAAAAATGAGGTGATTTTATCAGGTGTGAGTAATAAAGATCAGAGGAGCTTTATTATATCTGATAAATATAATCGTAATCATTTAATGATCCTGATCATGTGACTGATCTGATATGATTGATGTGATTGATCACCTCTGCTGTTTGATCTGATGTAATTGATCTGATGTAATTGATTTGATGTAATTGATCTGATGTGATTGATCTGATGTGATTAATGTGATTGATCTGATGTGATTAATCACCTCTGCTGTTTGATCTGATTGGCTCTCTCTTTCTGGCGTTGTTCTCTCTCGGCTGCTTCTCTCTCATCCTGTTCTTGTCTCTCTCTCTCAAATCTAAGTCGTTCTTCCTCCGCTTTCTTTTTCTCCTGCTGGCGCTGATTTTTTTCCTCCTTCTACACCAGTAAAACCAGTAAAACCAGTTAAACACACAGGTAGAAAACTGTAACTAGAAGTGGTCAGCAAACATGCCTCTGTCTGTTACGGCATCAAATTCTAAATGGGTTTCTATTTACAAACTAGAATAAAGTTGATCAGTGAAACATAAATCTTTTCTTTCTACTTTTATCAGTTAAATAAAGACTGAAGAGAATTAAAACGTCACACATTCTTCTTTTTACTGCCTTTTACTAAATGTCCCAACTTTTCTGGAAATGTAGTTTGTATTAAATGAATATGAATATCATAATAATAAAATTAAAGCCATGAGAATCAGTGGGTTTGTACTGATGCAAGATCTCATTTTGTTTCTCACCTCCAGTTCAGCCCAGAACTTTTCTCTCTCACTTTCTGAAAGTTCTATAAAAGCACTGCTCCTCTGTACGACGTGTAGAATAACGTTAAAAATCATCTTATATATAATGTTATATATTTATAAAGGGCGGCACGGTGGCTAAGTGGGTAGCACTGTCGCCTCACAGCGAAAAGGTCCTGGGTTCGATCCCCGGGTGGGGTGGTCCAGGTCCTTTCTGTGCGGAGTTTGCATGTTCTCCCCGTGTCTGCGTGGGTTTCCTCCGGGTGCTCCGGTTTCCTCCCACAGTCCAAAAACATGCCACTAGGCTAATTGGAGACACTGAATTGTCCCATAGTTACCTAGCCGCTGGGATGCACTGACCAGTGCATTGTAGTGCCAGTCCCAAGCCTGGATAAATAGGGAGGGTTGTGTCAGGAAGGGCATCCGGCGTAAAAACTGTGCCAAATCCCGCCGGCGACCCCTAAAAAGGGAAGAAGCCGGAAATGCCGACCCCGTAACCAAAAAACGGGACAAAAGGCTGAGGAACAAGAAGTTATATATTTATAAAGCTCTGAATGATCAGTTATTTCTGTACATGTTCTTACCGTGTCCTGACGCTGATTTTTACTTTCTATTTCCTGTCGTTTCTCGACCACCCTGTAAATGATGAGAGGAGAGAAACTTTTACTACAGAGAAACAAACACTAATAATAATATTAATAATTATTAAACATTCTAATCTAAAGATCAGGTTTCTAGTGATGGTGTTACAGGTCCACCAGCGGCGGGGGCACAAACAGCAGCATCAGGTTCACCTGCCCTCCGTTAGCATCTCACCGAAGACTCAGTGTAAATGAAAGCATTGTGAAAGAGCTCACTGCTGGTGTTGCTGGTGTTGCTGGTCTGTCTTCTGGTCTGCTGGTGTTGCTGATGTTGCTGGTGTTGCTGGTGTTACTGATGTTGCTGGTATGCTGTTGTTGCTGATGTTGCTGTTGTTGCTGGTCTGCTGGTGTTACTGATGTTTCTGGTGTTGCTGGTCTGCTGGTGTTGCTGGTGTTACTGATGTTGCTGGTATGCTGTTGTTGCTGATGTTGCTGATGTTGCTGGTGTTGCTGGTCTGCTGGTGTTGCTGGTGTTGCTGTTGTTGCTGGTCTGCTGTTGTTGCTGGTCTGCTGGTGTTGCTGGTCTGCTGGTGTTGCTGGTGTTGCTGTTGTTGCTGGTGTTACTGGTGTTGCTGGTGTTACCGATGTTGCTGGTGTTGCTGGTCTGCTGATGTTGCTGGTGTTGCTGATGTTGCTAGTGTTGCTGATGTTGCTGGTGTTGCTGATGTTGCTGGTGTTGCTGGTGTTGCTGATGTTGCTGGTGTTGCTGGTCTGCTGGTGTTACTGATGTTGCTGGTCTGCTGGGCTGACACAGGCTTTCTTTTTCACCGGTTCTCAGCATTTATGAGGAATCTCCTGCGACTCTCCGGACCAGCCAATCATCATCCGTATACCAGAGCTGAGATTTGAACTCATGAGTTTAAGATGTCAGCTCTGGTGTGCTAATGTGTTTCACTGCTGCACCATCCGAGCGTCGTCTTTGTTCTGTGTTTAGCCGCTGCCAGCGTGATGAAGTTTCCTGCCCTCTGTGTGTTTTCTTGAAAGCCTGAGTTGCTACACCGGTGGATTAAGCAGCTGGTATCGATGCGACTCTGCTTTTCTTTTTTCCTTTTATCTGTTTTACTAGAGCTCTGCGTTTTTCTGGTGGTCATAATAAACACCCCAGTATGGCAAATGCATGATTACACTGGGGCAGCTTGGGGTTATGTACCTGTGGGGTGAGTTTCCTCCTCAGCCTGTAGATGTTCCACTTTGTCCTCGTCTCTCTGCTTCAAGCTTCAGATTTGATTTGGTTTTCTTCATGGTTTTGTTTTGAGTTCCTTTTTGTTTGTGGCTCTTCGTCTTGTTCCACCTTTGTTAAGTGCCCTGTGATTGGGTTCATATCTTCTCACCTGGATTCTACCTGGTACCTGTGTGACAAGGTGCGACCCGCCCAGGTACAGACAATAGCTGGTCTTTGTTTAGAATTCGTTTTTGTTTAGTCTCATATTCAAGCCCGGAGTGGCTAATCGGGAGATTCGTGAGGATTCCCGATGGGCCGGCTCATGTCAATCTCAAGTTTGGGCCGGTTGGGAAAAATAATTTTGACACTTACAGTGGGGTCAAAAAGTATTTAGTCAGCCACTGATTGTGCAAGTTCTCCTACTTAGAAAGATGAGAGAGGTCTGTAATTTTCATCATAGCTACACTTCAACTATGAGAGACAAAATGAGAAAAAAAAATCCAGAAAATCACATTGTAGGATTTTTTAAAGAATTTTTTGTAAATTATGGTGGAAAATAAGTATTTGGTCAATAACAAAAGTTCAACTCAATACTTTGTAACATAACCTTTGTTGGCAATGACAGAGGTCAAACGTTTCCTGTAAGTCTTCACCAGGTTTGCACACACTGTAGCTGCTATTTTGGCCCATTCCTCAATGCAGATCTCCTCTAGAGCAGTGATGTTTTGGGGCTGTCGCTGGGCAACACGGACTTTCAACTCCCTCCACAAATTTTCTATGGGGTTGGGGTCTGGAGACTGGCTAGGCCACTCCAGGACCTTGAAATGCTTTTTACGGAGCCACTCCTTCGTTGCCCGAGCGGTGTGTTTGGGATCATTGTCATGCTGGAAGACCCAGCCACGTTCCATCTTCAATGCTCTCACTGATGGAAGGAGGTTTTGGCTTAAAATCTCACGATACATCGCCCCGTTCATTCGGGAAGACCCCGTTCATTCGGGGTACGTCACTTCCGGTGGTACGCACGCTGAGACGCTAGCCTAGTAGTTTGTTTGTAGCCTTTAGCTAAATAACTTTTTATATACGTATGTTTTAAACATATAATTTATACGTTAATCTTCCGTGTGTTGTTGATTTAGTTTTATTTTGTTTATCGTAAAAAAGCGCTTGTGTTTACTAACGTAAATTCGTGCTGTGTTGGAAACTAGGAAACTTCTGCTACCGGCATCCGAACGAAGCCCGGTTTTGTTTGTTTTTGTACTTCAGCGCATAAACATCATAATTATCCAGAATTAAAACCGTTTTCGGTCCGCACGAAGCGCGTTTGTGTTTGGTTGTGTTCTGTATTTCAGCTCTTAAAACACCTCTGTTTTGTGAGGAGTTATAACCGTTTCTGTTCGTAGGAAGCGCGTTTATTTGTTTTGTACACCAGCGCATAACACCGTTTTCCTTTAGAATTACAGCCGCTTTTGTCCGAACGAAGCACGTTTGTGTTGTTTGGTTGGTGGTTTTTGTATTCCAGCTCATCATCGCCTGTTTCATCCGGAATTAAAGCCGTTCTTCTGTGACTACCAGCAGAAGCGCCGGTGAATCCAACATAAACATCATCTCCAACTCATCTTGTAAAGCTAAGTATATTACTTTGTTACTATGGCCCCAGCAGGAGCTTTGTATCCATGTTCCGAGTGTAATATGTTCAGTTATTCCTTCTCCGTGTTTAGTGATAACTTTACATGTGATAAGTGTAGATTAGTGGTTAGTCTGACGGAGAAGATCTCAGTGTTAGAAGGGCGCATTCGGGCGTTAGAACAGACTACTACTAGTGAGGGCTTAGATTCAGCTGTAGCAGTCCCGAATGCCAGCAGTTCAGGTACAGAACCCCAGACTCCGGCATTAGAGCCCTCACAGCGGGGCGACTGGGTGACGTCTCGGCGACATAGTCGTAGGGAAAAGCACCGACCATCTCAGTTGCACGTGTCCAACAGGTTTTCCCCACTCAGTGAGCCACCCGCTGAGAAGCCTGTTAATGTAAGTGCTCTGGTTATAGGAGATTCTCAGCTCCGACACGTGCGTATTGCAACCCCCATAGAGACACCAGCAACCATAGTCACCTGTATTCCGGGGGCCAGGGCGCCTGACATCAGAGCAAACCTGAAAGTGCTGGCTAATGCTAATCGTAGATTTTCGAAGATTGTTATCCACGTCGGCACTAATGATGTTCGTTTACGGCAGTCTGAGGTTACTAAGAGTAATGTTAAAGAGGTGTGTGAGTTAGCTAGGTCGATGTCTGAGGCAGTAGTGTGCTCTGGCCCCTTACCGATTCGACCCAGTGGCGAAACCTACAGCAGGTTGTTGTCGCTGAACCGCTGGATGTCTAAATGGTGCTCAGAAAACTGCATCGATTTTGTAGATAACTGGTCCACCTTTGAGGGAAGGCCTGGTCTTTTGAAGCGGGATGGTGTCCACCCCACGTGGGAGGGTGCTGCTCGCATTTCTTGCAGCATAGGTGACAGGCTTTACCACCGCGTTAGTGTAGCGGCAGATAGTGTTAAATGACTATCCAGAGCCAAGACCAGGCAGCAGACTAACAGGCCTAACCGACTGTCTGCGAGTCGCCATCGGACGTCACCCGGAATCCTTAGGTCACAAACCATTGAGACTGTGTCTGTTTACCGTGGCAGGTGTAAGCCAAAACAAAATCAAAAAGTATGTCATAATAACTTAATTAAAATTAATCTAAATGAGCATCATGAAAACCCTAGTAAAGTTAAACTAAAGTTAGGACTTCTAAACATCAGGTCACTTGCATGCAAAACAGTAATTGTAAATGAAATAATTACAGATAATTGTCTTAGTGCCCTGTGTTTAACCGAGACCTGGGCTAGACCTGATGAGTATCTAAGTTTAAATGAAGCATCTCCTCCGGGTTACAGTTATGAACATAAGCCACGTCTTAGCGGTCGTGGTGGAGGAATAGCCGCAATTTATGATAAAGACATAGGTCTTACTGTAAAATCATCTCCCATAACAAACTCGTTTGAAGTTCTTATCTCTGACATAACCAATAAATGTTCATCTGATAAAAATAGTATGTTTAAACTGGTTACTGTTTATCGACCCCCTGGTCCTTACTCAGAATTTCTTAACGAATTTGCCGATTTTCTTTCTAAATTAGTCTTATCAACTAAGAAAGCTTTAATTGTTGGTGACTTTAATATTCATTATGAGGATAAGTGTAATCCACTCAAAATTGCGTTTGATTCTATTTTAGAATCCTTAGGCATCACCCAAAATGTAACAGGACCCACTCACCGCTGTAAACATACCTTAGATTTAATACTTACTTATGGTATAAACATAGACAACCTGGAAATTATACCACAGAATGACTTAATCTCTGATCACTCCCTACTAATATATGAAGTGTCCCTGTCCAATAATATACAGCAACCAAATCGTTTTAAATGTAAGCGCACTATTACATCTGCAACTGCAGCAGCGTTCATAAACTGCCTACCAGAATTACCAAATATATCAGCATCAGAACCTAAAGAACTAGATCAGGCAACTCAAAACCTAGAGACCGTACTGCGCACAACCTTAGATAACGTAGCCCCACTCAAAACTAAACTGATTAGGGAGAAAAAACTTGCTCCTTGGTACAATGACCACACATGCGCACTTAAACAAGCAGCACGGAAATTAGAACGCAAGTGGCGTCACACTACACTGGAGGTGTATAAGATTGCTTGGAAAGATGCTCTAACTGAGTATAAACATGCACTTATAAAAGCTAAATCTTTATATTATTCATCCCTAATAGAGAAAAATAAAAACAATCCTAGATTCCTTTTTGAGACAGTGTCCAAATTAACTAAAAACGTCAATGAAACTGAATCTAATATACCGCCTGACTGTACCAGCGATGATTTTTTAAAATTCTTTAATGACAAGATAGAAAAAATACGACTTCAGAGTCAGAGTGTGTCACTTGCCAATGTTAAGTATGGACTCACTCCGAGCAGCATTGGTGATAATAGTAACGAGTTAATCCAACTAAATTCCTTTAATCCAATCTCCCAAAATGAACTAACTGTGTTGATTAAATCATCGAAGTCATCATCGTGTATACTCGATCCTGTTCCAACTCGTTTACTTAAAGATTTACTCCCAGCTATTGTAGAGCCCCTGCTTACATTAATCAATGCATCCCTTAGCCTTGGGTATGTACCTAAATTGTTTAAAAGTGCTGTTATTAAACCCCTGATTAAAAAACCTAATCTTGATCCACATGTTTTATCTAATTATAGGCCAATTTCAAACCTTCCTTTTGTCTCAAAGATATTAGAAAAAGTCGTTTCCAAACAGCTATGTTCTTATTTGAATGAAAATTGTATTCATGAAAAATTTCAATCAGGATTTAGACCCAACCATAGTACCGAAACCGCATTAATTAGAGTAGTTAACGAGTTGTTAATGTCTTCTGATAATGGATGTGTCTCTTTTCTTGTTCTATTAGATCTTAGTGCAGCGTTTGATACGGTCGATCATAACATTTTACTGGAGAGGCTAGAAAATACAGTAGGTGTTAAAGGACTCGCACTCTCTTGGTTTCAATCATATTTGACTGACCGCTCTCAATTCGTTTATGTAAATAATAAATGCTCAGAAACTACAAAAGTAAAGTGTGGTGTTCCACAGGGGTCGGTACTTGGACCGCTATTATTTACACTCTATATGCTTCCACTAGGTGAAATTATTCATAAACATGGCATAAACTTTCACTGCTATGCAGATGACACACAGCTGTATATATCAGCCAAACCAAATGATACTGACACAATCAGTAAGATAGAAGATTGTGTAAACGACATAAAAAACTGGATGTCGTCTAATTTTCTTTTACTTAATTCAGATAAAACTGAGGTTTTACTTGTTGGCTCTAAAGCTGCAAGAGACAAGTTGTCTAACCTGGTGCTAAACTTAAACACGTTCTCTGTTACTCCCAGCCCAGATGTAAAAAACTTAGGTGTCACAATAGATTCAGATCTCTCCTTTGATACACACATTAATAATATTACTAGAGTTGCTTTCTATCATTTGCGTAATATCTCTAAAATAAGAAATATACTATCTGTTAATGACGCCGAAAAACTGATCCATGCGTATATAACTTCTCGGTTAGATTATTGTAATGCTCTTCTAACTGGATGCTCTGGTAGATCCTTAAACAAACTCCAGTTAGTTCAAAATGCAGCAGCTCGAGTGCTAACTAGAACTAAAAAATTTGATCATATCACTCCTGTTCTATCATCTCTACACTGGCTGCCAGTTAAATTTCGCATTGATTACAAAATACTTTTACTAACCTATAAAGCGCTACATGGTCTGGCTCCACAGTATCTGAGTGAGCTTATTAATTACTACAACCCAGCACGTCCACTTCGTTCACAAGATGCAGGGTTACTTATAGTTCCTAAAATTAAAAAGACCAAAGCTGGTGGAAGAGCATTTTCTTACAAAGCTCCACAACTCTGGAATAATCTTCCTGCCTCTGTTCGGTATTCGGACACAGTCTCAATGTTTAAGTCTAAACTGAAAACATATTTATTTTCTCAGGCTTTTGATTAGTATAGACAAAGGCGCAGAGCTTGGGGGTTCTTGGTCATAGAAACTTGTGGTGATCAGGGATGTTGGGTCGCTGTCGTTCTGCCTCTCTTGTCCAATCACTCTGGTTTGGGTAGGAGAGGTGGGCGCTGATGTCCTGTGAAAGCCTTCATGACCTTGTTACCTGCTCGCTCTCCCTTTTAGTTATGCTGTAATAATTAGGGCTGCCGGAGTCTAAAACTCTCTGTAAAACTGTTTGTCAACTAGCATTGTACATTATTAACTACATTCTCTGTTGTTTTACCCCGAGGGCATTCTGATGGAAACCTGTTTACCCGCCGAGGTTAAGGATTAAAGTCGAGACTGCCGGGACAACGATGCTGCTCCTGTCAGATGTGACGGGTCTGGAGTAATTGCAACGACAAGAAATCACTACAGACTTTATTGAAGACTAGAGCGGATAACAACTCTATTATTATTTAATTGTTTATTTATCTATTTATTACCACTGTATGACTTTTAGATCATTCAATTCTGTGTTTGTATGATTTGTGTAAATCGTGTATTTATTTAAAGTATCCTCCAGACCACCCAAGAAGGATGGGCCCTGTTGAGTCTGGTTCCTCTCAAGGTTTCTTCCTGTAATTTTCAGGGAGTTTTTCCTTGCCACAGTCGCCCTCGGCTTGCTCAACAGGGGTTTTTGTATCTGTTGGTCCTGGATTTTGTAAAGTTGCTTTGAGACAATGTATATTGTAAAAAGCGCTATATAAATAAAGTTGACTTGACTTGACTTGACATGGATCAGTCTTCCTGTCCCCTTTGCAGAAAAACAGCCCCAAAGCATGATGATCCACCCCCATGCTTCACAGTAGGTATGGTGTTCTTGGGTTCTTCTTCTTCCTCCAAACACGACGAGTTGAGTTTTTACCAAAAAGTTCCATTTTGGTTTCATCTGACCACATGATATTCTCCCAATCCTCTTCTGGATCATCCATATGCTCTCTGGCAAACTTCAGACGGGCCTGGACATGTACTGGCTTAAGCAGGGGGACACGCCTGGCACTGCAGGATTCGAGTCCCTCTCGGCGTAGTGTGTTACTGATGGTAGCCTTTGTTACTTTGGTCCCAGCTCTCTGCAGGTCATTCATCAGGTCCCTCCGTGTAGTTCTGGGATTTTTACTCACCGTTCTCATGATCATTTTGACCCCACGGGATGAGATCTTGCGTGGGGCCCCAGATCGAGGGAGATTATCAATGGTCTTATATGTCTTCCATTTTCTTACAATTGCTCCCACAGTTGATTTATTCACACCAACCTGCTTGCCTATTGTAGATTTACTCTTCCCAGCCTGGTGCAGGTCTACAATTTTCTTCCTGGTGTCCTTCGACAGCTCTTTGGTCTTGGCCATGGTTGAGTTTGGAGTCTGACTGTTTGAGGCTGTGGACAGGTGTCTTTTATACAGATAACGAGGTCAAACAGGTGCCATTAATACAGGTAACGAGTGGAGGACAGAAGAGCTTCTTAAAGAAGAAGTTATAGGTCTGTGAGAGCCAGAAATCTTGCTTGTTTGTTATTGACCAAATACTTATTTTCCACCATAATTTACAAATAAATTCTTTAAAAATCCTATAATGTGATTTCCTGGATTTTTTTTTCTCATTTTGTCTCTCATAGTTGAAGTGTAGCTATGATGAAAATTACAGACCTCTCTCATCTTTCTTAGTAGGAGAACTTGCACAATCAGTGGCTGACTAAATACTTTTTGACCCCACTGTATCTGTCACTTATCTAATCTTATTCTTGCATTCATTCTCCATTCATCTGACAGCGCAGCCCCTACATCGCAGCAGTAGATTAGATGGGTTCTACCATCTGAGGGCATTCTTTCCTCCCAAATGTTTAAGTTGGTTTGGCCCATGAGGTGTCTTTTCTGGAGCGCCGGTAAAACTAAATATAGCAACAGAATAGCGCAAACCATCAGTCGGTGGTGAAGGAGGGCAGGAAGAGGCCAGGTGGAGCCGAAAAGACCAGGTAAAAAAAAAAAAAAAAGAAAGGCGAAGGAAGAAGATGCTGCCAAATGTGCCAAATTAACAGACCTGTTTTCCAGAGGACAGACCCCATGCAGCCGGTATTGCGCAACATAGCCAAGTCAACTTAGCGTAGTTTATTTTGTAGAACCCAGTACACACCATTAATCACAAATATCCAGTTTCAAGCTGAAAATAATAAACATAATTTGAAGTGTAATATATTAAATAGCCTAACTCAGTGGTTCTCAAACTGTGGTACGCGTACCACTGGTGGTACGTGAAGCAGCACGAGGTGGTACGCCAGATAATCTCGGAAAAGTAATAATATGCAACGAAAAAATAAATAATTTAATAATTATAAATAAAAAAATCTGTATAAATCATTATAAATAAAAAGTTATCAGTAAAGTTATAAGTAAAGTTATCAGTAGCTCTCTTGCTTTTGTCAGAGCAGATCTGCGTTTGAAGCTCACTGATCCCGTTCCTGACATCACAAGGCTGCTCCGCTAAACACGCGCACTCACTCACATGCTCAGTGCTAACTGCAGATATAGTGATGGGTCGCTCACGAACGAACCGATTCTATTGAACGGATCTTTGAAATGAACGAAAGGAGCCGAGTCATTTATTCCTGCACAGTTCTTATTGGCTGTAATCCACCCATTCAGCTTCCATCAGTAGAGGAAATTGATCGTAAGTTGTAATAAAAGCTGTTTATTGTCGATATTCAAATCCGAAACACTTTCAGTATCGCGGAGAGCGAAACACACACGAGCACGCACACACACACACACACACACACACACACAGAGAGCTGGTAGTATAATGACAAATAATTGAGAAATAAACTATAAACTTGTTTAATTCTGTTAAATCTGATTATTTCATTGTGCTTATGTTTTAAAGCAGAAACAAACACAGTCACATCTCTATACAAGAGAGGATTTTTCTGAAACTTAATGAAATGCAACCACAGTCTGTCTCTTCCCTGTAGTTTTGAAATTAAGCTTTCTAATTTAAGTGATGTTTGAATTAGGCCTACATTTAATGCAAATTCAAATTTGATGTTAATATAGGGCGTGTCTTATAGTTTACCTAGTAGCGCGATGAGTCACTCTTTGAACGGCTCTTTGAAAGGAACCGAGCCAAAAGATCCGGCTCCCGTCGAGAAGCCATAATTCCCATCACACACACACACACACACACACACACACACACACACACACACACACACACACACACACACACACACACACATATATATATATATATATATATATATATACAGTGTATCACAAAAGTGAGTACACCCCTCACATTTCTGCAAATATTTTATTATATCTTTTCATGGGACAACACTATAGAAATAAAACTTGGATATAACTTAGAGTAGTCAGTGTACAGCTTGTATAGCAGTGTAGATTTACTGTCTTCTGAAAATAACTCAACACACAGCCATTAATGTCTAAATGGCTGGCAACATAAGTGAGTACACCCCACAGTGAACATGTCCAAATTGTGCCCAAAGTGTCAATATTTTGTGTGACCACCATTATTATCCAGCACTGCCTTAACCCTCCTGGGCATGGAATTCACCAGAGCTGCACAGGTTGCTACTGGAATCCTCTTCCACTCCTCCATGATGACATCACGGAGCTGGTGGATGTTAGACACCTTGAACTCCTCCAACTTCCACTTGAGGATGCGCCACACGTGCTCAATTGGGTTTAGTCCATCACCTTTACCTTCAGCTTCCTCAGCAAGGCAGTTGTCATCTTGGAGGTTGTGTTTGGGGTCGTTATCCTGTAGGAAAACTGCCATGAGGCCCAGTTTTCGAAGGGAGGGGATCATGCTCTGTTTCAGAATGTCACAGTACATGTTGAAATTCATGTTTCCCTCAATGAACTGCAGCTCCCCAGTGCCAGCAACACTCATGCAGCCCAAGACCATGATGCTAACACCACAATGCTTGACTGTAGGCAAGATACAGTTGTCTTGGTACTTCTCACCAGGGCGCCGCCACACATGCTGGACACCATCTGAGCCAAACAAGTTTATCCTGGTCTCGTCAGACCACAGGGCATTCCAGTAATCCATGTTCTTGGACTGCTTGTCTTCAGCAAACTGTTTGCTGGCTTTCTTGTGCGTCAGCTTGCTTCTGGGATGACGACCATGTAGACCGAGTTGATGCAGTGTGCGGCGTATGGTCTGAGCACTGACAGGCTGACCTCCCACGTCTTCAACCTCTGCAGCAATGCTGGCAGCACTCATGTGTCTATTTTTTAAAGCCAACCTCTGGATATGACGCCGAACACGTGGACTCAACTTCTTTGGTCGACCCTGGCGAAGCCTGTTCCGAGTGGAACCTGTCCTGGAAAACCGCTGTATGACCTTGGCCACCATGCTGTAGCTCAGTTTCAGGGTGTTAGCAATCTTCTTATAGCCCAGGCCATCTTTGTGGAGAGCAACAATTCTATTTCTCACATCCTCAGAGAGTTCTTTGCCATGAGGTGCCATGTTGAACATCCAGTGGCCAGTATACGAGAATTGTACCCAAAACACCAAATTTAACAGCCCTGCTCCCCATTTACACCTGGGACCTTGACACATGACACCAGGGAGGGACAACGACACATTTGGGCACAATTTGGACATGTTCACTGTGGGGTGTACTCACTTATGTTGCCAGCTATTTAGACATTAATGGCTGTGTGTTGAGTTATTTTCAGAAGACAGTAAATCTACACTGCTATACAAGCTGTACACTGACTACTCTAAGTTATATCCAAGTTTCATGTCTATAGTGTTGTCCCATGAAAAGATATAATGAAATATTTGCAGAAATGTGAGGGGTGTACTCACTTTTGTGATACACTGTATATATAAACACACACACACACACCTAATTAATTTGTGCCATATGTGGTTCTGTGATGAGAAACATAGGTGGTACTTGGAAGTTTTGGTTTGATAATGGGTGGTACTCGGTCTAAAAAGTTTGAGAACCACTGGCCTAACTCATTAATGGAATGTTTTTGTTCCGACGCTACTGTACTGATGACCCCGAGGAGGTCATGACTACTGAAGGGACAGGTAGAGGATATTCTAACAGAGTTATTTAAACTAAGATAGTTATTTGTAATGTAAAATATAACGTAGAGAATATACATGATATATGTTAAATTGTTCAGACATTCAGAAAGATGTCAGCATGATAGCCTAATTTATTTTAACAAATGGAGACAAATAGCCTAAATCACTATCAATTTTACACCATCATAATATAGGCTAAATTGTTAAAAACAAAAAAAACTTTAAGCATGTTATGTTATTCAGCAAAACAGGCTAACCCTTAATGAAATGGTTTTTTTTAGCCTCAGAGCAGCAGATAAGCCATGTCTCATGTCTATAGACAATGACACCGTTATTAATAAAGTGCACTGCTTCTGATGCTGTAGGTAGCCTACTAAATAGTGAAGCTACTTAAGAGTTTAGTGTAAACCTAACGATAGAGCACCTCTCTGTTGAAAAGACAAATGCTATTTTTATTTCAACTTATTGCTCATGTACAAATGTAAATACTTTTTCATCTTTATCACATTTTTTACCTTTTAAATCTTTATCTGATTTAAATTTGAATTAAACATGTTTAAGTGAAGTGTTTTCTGTTAACTTACCAACATACACCTGAACTTATACCCAATAAAAAGGCATTGTAAGAGCTAGCGGCTGTTTCATTTATTCAAATTTTTCCTCCGTGGAAAAACTGTTTATCTGATGGTTTGATTGATCTGATGGTGTTATTGATCTGATGGTGTGATTCATCTGATAATGTGATGTAGGTATTGAAGTAACTGATCACCTCTGTTGATTGATCTGATTGGCTCGTTCTCTCTGGCATCTCTCTCTCTCAGCTGTCGCTCTCTTTTCCTCTTCTTCTCTCTCTCTCTCATCTCGCTGTCGTTCCTCCTCGGCTTTCCTTCTCTCCTGCTGACGCCGATTTTCTTCCTCCTTCTAATCAATGCAAAACCAGTAAAACCAGTTAAACACAAACTAACCACTAACTAACTTCCACTCATAATAATTGTAATTTATTTATGCTCAGCTGCTTCTGCTCTTCAATTTCACTCGTTCACTTTATTCACCTCAAATACTCTTACTACCACTTTATTCAATTCACTTCCTGCTTCGATTTATTTAAGGAATTTAGGGTTAGGGGTTAGGGATTAAGGTGTAAGTTAGTGTTAGGGTTAGGGTAGGGGGTCAGGGTTTAAGGTGTAAGTTAGTGTTAGGGTTAGGGTAGGGGGTCAGGGTTTAAGGTGTAAGTTAGTGTTAGGGTTAGGGTAGGGGGTCAGGGTTTAAGGTGTAAGTTAGTGTTAGAATAGGGGGTTAGGGATTAAGGTGTAAATTAGTGTTAGGGTTAGGGTAGGGGGTCAGGGTTTAAGGTGTAAGTTAGTGTTAGGGTTAGGGTAGGGGGTCAGGGTTTAAGGTGTAAGTTAGTGTTAGGTTAGGGTTAGGGTAGGGTTTAGGGTTAGGGTAGGGGGTTTGGAGTTTCTCACCTCTATCTGAGCCCAAAACGTTTCTCTGTCACTTGCATTCATTCCTTCTAAACTGCTGCTGTTCTGATGGACTGTACCCTGCACACACATCATCAAACATACACACACACACACACACACACATGGGTTAAATAACTATTAAACCCTTTCTTGAATAGAAATAAATGACCCCAACACCAGAAAAGTTGCACCATGTGCTGTTATAGCTGAAGATCTGGACGCGGTTCTAACAAACACTGACAGACTTTTATTTTAATAATAAATCAGTTTGTATTAAAATGATCAGGATGCCTGAAGAGAGTCTGACGAGAAATGGACTTAATAAGCACAAACACACACAGAGCTCCACAGAAGATCCACAGGAGGCAACAAGGACAAAAACTGCTGAGAAAAATGAACCCAACCACCATGAAGAGTGGAAAACAACAGACGTGTTTTAACAGACCCAGACATGCCAGTGTCCCCAAAATCTAATACTTTATACTCTAACTCTGCTATTACATTTAGGATTTAAGTTTTTAATATCAAATACCTACAAATAATCAGAGAAGAAATGTGTGAGATACTTACATTGGCTACCGGTGCAGATCTGGAACTTCTAACCTCTTTCCACTGAGTGACCTGAAGTTCTTCTTCCACCTGAATAAATACAAACACTCACTAACACCAAATACTGAACACTGGGGGACTGGAACTCAGTTTGGGTGGAAAGTGGATGTCTCAAAGTGGATGTGCTATCTGTGAAGGTATATAACTACCTGTGTAGGTATATAACTATCTGTGGTGTGGAGGTATATAATTACCTGTGGAGGTATATAACTACCTGTGTAGGTATATAACTATCTGCGGTGTGGAGGTATATAATTACCTGTGGAGGTATATAACTATCTGTGGAGGTATATTACTACCTGTGGAGGTAGGGTTAGAGTTACTGGGTTGGGGTTACTGGTTAGGGTTAGAGTTACTGGGTTAGGGTTAGAGTTACTGGGTTAGGGTTAGAGTTACTGGGTTGGGGTTACTGGGTTAGGGTTAGAGTTACTGGGTTATGGTTACTGGCTCGACGAGGGTGGGAGTTCGGGATTCAAACCCCTCTAACATCACTTGTATTACTGGCTGCAGAAGTTACTCAGATACACTCAAAACCTCAAAACCATAAAACTGGACCACTGTATACATGCTGTGTGTGTGTGTGTGTGTGTGTGTGTGTGTGTGTGTGTGTGAGTGTGTGTGTGTGAGTGTGAGTGTGAGTGTGTGTGTGAGTGTGTGTGAGTGTGTGTGTGTGTGTGTCTGTGTGAGTGTGTGT